>NW_009935218.1:0-47616 GCF_000696875.1 Nestor notabilis | reverse complement strand
TTATAATATTTAATATTAATATTATTTACAATATTATTTAGAACTAAAATGTTTACTGTGTTAAATTAGTTAAATTGTTAAAATTGTATTAGCTACTACAAATGCAAATCAGAAGAAGAGATCCGATAAGTTAGAAAATCATCTGATGGAAACCTATGCATGAAGCTTTATTTAAAGAGGATCATACATTAACAAACTGAGCAAAAAAAAAAAAAAAAAAAAAAAAAGCTGTGAAATACATGGTTTTCAGAGAAGAAAAAATATCCCAACAAGCAAAGAAAAAACAAGAACTTTAGCAAAACTCCAAACACAGCTATTAGGGAACTTTGTTTAAATGTATTTTAGAAGATTAACATGACAAAGAGTAGTGTAAAGTTTATGAAAAGATGTGTAAAAAGTATCACCATAGAAACCTGTTTGTGAAAATCAGCATCTCTCTTGGAACTCTGGCATAAATTTGTGTAATTCCTGCTATGTGAATGTAGATCTTTCATGGAGGAACAGTGAAAACTACTTCTTTAGTTTGGGAAAGAAATGAAGATAAAATTAAAAGAATAAAATGAAGCTTTGCAAGAAATAATCTGGACTGTATAATAGCTATCCGTCTTTTATATAAGACAAACACTCCTACAAGCTATTCAATGATGCAATGACAGAATTGGTAAGGGGAAAGAAGTTACTTTCATGATCAGTGTAAAAAAAAAAATATTTAAAAGAATCCTTTTACAAACCTTAGATGTGTACTAAGAAAACAGAAGGGGATTTTATTTCTCAGTTATTAGCCCACATCTGTCCGGGCTTAAATATTTTGATGAATCCAGTGATATATTTTTAACAGCGACTTCAACTAAAAAGACATTGAAACTTCTAGACACAAAGCTGAATGTAAGGGTTGCAGTTACTTTTTCTTTCAAAATAATCTTTGATTATTTTTCTGAAATGTATTCAGTTTTGTTTAAATTATGGTTCCTTGGCTTCCTCCCTTCAGATGAATGCTAGAGTGACATGCATCTTCCAAGAAAGCTTCTCAGAGTCCCTAAGGTTTGAATTCTGACCCTGCCTCTGTTAACCACATTAAAACTGAGGTGAAAGCAAACGTAAAAAACTTCTAAAAACAAATGTTCACCTTCCTGCAGTTTACTGGGAAATTCTGGGAATGTGCCTTTTGCCAGGAGCCAAAACGTGTAATTGTCAATAACTATAGGGTTGCAATACTCGTTTCCACATAGGGCACAAATAATATTAGCTTGTGTCAAAGTGATTTTCTTTTTTGAAATTTTTTCTTCTGAAAACTTGTTTTTACTTTCTTATGCTTATAGAAAAAATTACAAGGATAGTATATCATTTGATTAAATAATAAAAGGAGTCGTGGTTTTGAATTCAGACAGGTGTCCCCAGTCTCTTGCTTTCTACTTATTGATTAGACATTCATTACACTATAGTTCATTCTCTCAAAAACATTACTTAAGCTTCAGCATTCCCTCCAACTTCACTAATTAATATTTATAGCATTTGCACACTCCTACAATCTAGTTCACAATCTAGAAAATGTATCTGTATTTCTGACAAGGGCCATATTTAGACTTCCTTGTCAGCTTCTTGAACCAAAACAAACCAATATATGCAGTTTTTCAGAAATGGGTGAGGCTTTCATGCTTACTTACCTGCTTGAAAGTCTGGGAATTTGCATTAATTATTCTCCAGCTTTGATAAAACAGCCTTTTTCTGAATCTATGGATCCATAATGCTGTGCACCTTGGTGTTATGGTCTTTGAAGTTTCCATGCTTCCAAGGACTTTCATCTGTCACAAATGGAAATGAGCCTGTACAGATGGGGCCAGGTTGCAGTGGCATAACTCCATCAGTGGAGAATTTACTCCTTGATATTTGAAATCTTAGCAACAACTGTCATATAGATTTAATCACAGTGTATTGTATCTAATGAGCTACAGGTGAAGCATGAATAACTAAAAGGGATTCCTAAAGTGTAGAAGCAAAAATTCTTTTATGATCTCCTTGCTTTTCTATGCTTTTTCTGGAGAAAACCCAGAGATATTAATGAAAAAAAAAAAAAAAATTCTTGTCAGAGCAAAACAGGGGGGTTGCAGGTGTTTTAGGTGTTACTACAGCTTATAGCAAAGTGTTTGTGGGTATCATTCATGAATGACTATTTAGAGAAAAAGATAGTGCAAACATATAGTGAAGCTTATGAATAATGCAAAACATGAATGCCACAATTAAAAAAGCCTTGTGAAGCTAGAATCGTGCTGCCCAACTTAATCTAACTGGTGCTTAATGAGTCCTAAAGGCAGTTTTAAGAAACTCAGATAGGAAACCTCTGGATAGATCATGGATCATATTAATAGAATCATCAAAGTCTCAATTACGAATCTCTGAATCTCAGATATAAATCTCTGAACTGATACGAATTAGTATAGTTTATGAATTAGTATATTAAACCAATTCATGGTTCAAATCATCCTTGATACCAGAAAAGGGAAGGTGACTTTTATGAGACACTATTAAAAGAACTTTGTAGACTACTGTCATGTATTGGTGCAAATAGTGGAAAAAATAGTACACATATGAACAAACTTGATATACCGAAGAAGAACACGTGCCATTTTTGTCCATGCCTCATAGATTTATTAGTCTTTAAAGAATCAATGAGCTTGTGGATATAAGTGCTTTTAAAAAACCTTTCAGGAGGATATCACATCAATTACTCCTTAAAAGATAGAATTCTAATGAGCTGTGTGATTTAACTCCAGGCCACAGCTCAGACCCACACCCACTCACTCACCCCCATCAGTGGGATGGAAGACAGGATGAAAGGGTAAAATGTGTGAGTTGTTATAAAGGCAGTTTAATAGGTAAAGGAAAAGACGCACCCACAGGTAAAGCAAAATAAGGAATTGATTCATTACTTCCCATTGGCATGCAGGCATTCAGCCATCTCCAGGAAAACAGGGCTACATCACACGTAACAGTTACTTGGGAAGAAAAATGCTGTAATTGTGAACATCCTTGTCTTCCTCCTTGTTTCCCCATAGCTTTTATTGCTGAGTGTGACACCATATGGTATGGGATATCCCTTTGGTCAGTTGGGGTCAGCTGTCCCATCTGTGTCCTATTCCAACTTCCTGTGCACCCCCAGCCTGCCCACTGGTGGGGTGGGGTGAGAAGGACTTGACATTTGATGCTATGTAAGCACTTCTATGAAGACTATGAACTCTGTCCCAGCCAAACCAGTACATGAGTTAACAGAACTTGTCTTTTTGTTCCCTGATAAGCAAAGATAAATAAAAATAAAAAATCATAAGAGTAAAAATAAAAATTAAATAGAAATAATTAATGTAATGATAATAATAAACCAAACAAACAAGAAGGCATTAATTTTCAGTGTAGTTTACCAGTGCTGGAACCCCACCAGGATATCTCCTGAGACTCATGATTAGTACATTCATAGCAGATAGAAGAAAATATTGAATAGTAAGGGATAAAATTTGCACATGACATACAATTTCATCTAAATTTGTGATCACTAACATTAAGTCTGGCTGCTGAAGTGAAGGAATGTCTCATAATGCTGAATGATAATGCAAAAGAGGAAATTTGATGTTAATAAATACTGTGGTATGGAGTGGATAAGCAAAATGTCATGGAAGACGGCATGTCATGGAATACAGCACAGATTTAGTTTGGAAATCTCAGGAAAAGATTTCTGTGAAAAAACAGTGTAGAAACTTAATAAAAAAATATTATGTAGCTCTTATAATGAAAGCATCCAAAAATGGATGGCTGAGATTATCAAGCAATAAATTTAGAGCAAACAAAATTGATTAAGTTGTATGTGATGTGTGAGCTCACAAATGTGAAATGTTGCAGACAGTAGAAATGTAAATGCATTTTTCAAAAGACTAGGAAAATTCAGAGAAAAGGTTTTGTTATCTATTTAAAATAGGGGTTAGCTATAATCTCTGTTTTAATAGTATTTTAAACATTGATTGTCATAGCTAGAAGAGTGTATCATTAAAAAAACTTGTGATCACATCATGTTATTGAGTAAGTCTCTGATCTATAACCATTGTTTCTTAATATTTTTTCCTTTAGCTTCTCTTCCCAATTGCAATCAAGAAAGGATTAAGTAGGTGAAATGAAGCTTTATTGTGAGCCAGTAGACCAGTTCTTATGTATTTAGAGAAGGGAAGAATGGAATGAAAATGGTGAAGTACAGCAATTCCTGTTGACAGTAGAAGAAAGTTTCAATTTCATAACTGTATCATAAATTAATGGTTTTACTTAGTAAGGAAATTTTTAAAAAATCATGGACATAATTTGTAGTGGTAATAGAGGCAGAATATGCAAATAGGACTCAAAAGAGTGCCTGAAAGTTACTCACCATGCATGCATTGCTGCACTGGATTATTTCAGAGCCGACAATAATAAAATCATTTAGGTTGAAAAAGACCTTCAAAATCATTGTGTCCAACCATTAACCCAGCACTGCTAAGTCCACCACTAAACCATGTCCCCAAGTGCCCCATCTAAACATCTTTTAAATACCTCCAGGGATGAGCCTTCAGATCCTCAAGCACAGCATCACTCCCACCCAACTTGGTGTTGTCTACAAATGTATTAAAGGTGCATTCAAACCCGTTGCTGAGATCATTGCTAAAGATACTAAACAGAACTGGACCCAGTATTCAGACCTGGGGAACAACACTTGTGACAAGTCACCAACTGAATTAAAGTCAATTCACCACCACTCTTTGGGTCATCCAACCAGTTTTTTACTCAGCAAAAAATATACCTGTCTGTCGTGGTTCAAGCCCAGCCGGCAACTTGGAACCACGCAGCCGCTCGCTCACTCCCCCCCTTTTCCTTCCTCCCCCCGCTCCCGGAGGGATGGGGAGGAGAATCGAAGGAATGTAACTCCCACGAGTTGAGATAACAGCACTCCAGTAACTAAGGTATAATACAAACCACTACTGCTACCAGTAATAATGATAAGAGGAATAACAAGGGAAAAGGACACAACCGCTCCCCACCCGCCGACCGATACCCAGCCCGACCCGAGCAGCGATCTGGGCCTTCCGGGTAACTCCCCCCAGTTTATATACTGGGCATGACGTGCTGTGTTATGGAATCCCCCTTTGGCCAGTTTGGGTCAGGTGTCCTGCCTCTGCTTCCTCCTGGCTTCCCCTCCTCTCTGGCAAAGCATGAGACTGAGAAAGTCCTTGGTCAGAGTAAACATTACTTAGCAACAACTAAAAACATCGGTGCTATCAGCATTGTTCCCAGACTGAAAGTCAAAAACACAGCACTGCACCAGCTACTAAGAAGGAGAAAAAATGACTGCTGTAGCTGAACCCAGGACACTGTCCAAGCCATTAACAACCAGTTTCTCCAGGACATTGCTGTGGGAAACAATGTCAAAGGCTTTACTAAGATCTAGGTAGGCAACATCCACAGCCTTTCCCTCCTTCATGAAGCAGGTCACCTTGTTGTATCAGTAGATCAGGTTAGTCAAGCAGGACAGGACTTTCATAAACCCATACTAACTGGGCCTGATTGCCTCGTTGTCCCATCTGACCACATAGAAATGCGTGGGGTTAAGCGGTGTAGTGAGTCACTGACCATTGTCCCATGGATTATGGGGGCTTCATTTTTCTCCCTGTCCCTGTCTTCCAGCTCAGGGAGTACCCAGAGAACAAGTAGTCTTATTATTAAAGACTGCCCTGGGTTCAGTTGTAAGTTATTTTTCTCCTTCTTAGTAGCTGGTGCAATGCTGTGTTTTCAACCTTACTCTGAGAACAATACTGATAACACACTGATGTTTTAGTTTTTGCTGAGTAATGCGTACTCTAATCAAGGAGTTTTCAGTCTCTTATGCTCTCCAGTGAGGAGAGGCATGGGAAGCCAGGAGGAAGCAGAGACAGGACACCTGACCCAAACTAGCCAAAGGGGTATTCCATATCACAGCACATCATGCCCAGTATATAAACTGCGGGGAGTCATCTGGAAGGCTGAGATTGCTGCTCGGGTCAGGCAGTATTGGTCGGCAGGTGGTAAGTGATTGTATTGAGCATCACTTGTGTCTATTGTCTTTTTTTTTTTTCCCCCTTCCCTTTTTAGTTTCACATTCTCTCCCCTTGTTTTTTTCCTTATCATTTTTGTTACTGGTAGTAGCAGTAATAATTTAGTATTATACTTTAATTATTGGACTGTTCTTATCTCAACCTGTTGGATTTATGTTCTTCCGTTTCTCCTCCCTATCCATCCGGGACTGGGGGTGAACAAGGGATGTAGTGAACAAGCGGCTGCATGGTTCAGAGTTGCCAGCTGGGCTTAAACCATGACAAAGACTGAGGCAAATAAGGCATTATAATGGATCTATAGAAACATTTTTTATTGTCTTTTACAGCAGTAGCCATATTAAGTTCTAGTTTGGCTTTGCCCCTTTTAATTTTCTCCCTACATAACCCCACAACATCCTTGCAGTCCTCCTGAGTTGCCAGGACCTTCTTCCAAAGTTCATAAACCCTTTTTTTCCTGAGTTCCAGCCAAAGCTTTCTGTTCAGCCAGGCTGGTCTTCTCCTTCACCATGTCATCTTTCAGCACATGGGGATGGCCTGCTCCTGCACCTTTAAGATTTTCTTCTTGAAGAATGTCCAGCTTTCCTGGAGTCCCTTGTCCTTCAGGATTGCCTCCAAAGGGACTCTGTTCACCAGGATCCTCAATAGGTCCAAGTCTGCCCTCCAGAAGTCCAAGGTGTCAGTTCTGCTGATTCCCTTCCTTATATCTCAAAGAACCATCTCTTACCATTTCATGATCGCTAGGCCCAAGACAGCCTCCAACCATCACATCACCCACAGGTCCTTCTCTGTTCACAAATAACAGGTCCAGTGGGATACCTTCTTCAGTTGACTCCCTCACCAGCTGTGTCAGGAACTTATCTTCCACATACTTCATGAAGCTCCTAGACTGTTTCCTTTCTGCTGTATTGTATTTCCAACAAATGTCTGGTAAGCTGAAGTCTCCCATGAGAACAAAGTTTAGCAAATGCGAAACTTCTCTCAGATGCTTGTAAAATATCTCATCTGCCTCTTCATCCTGGTTTGGTGGTCCGTAACAGACTCCCACCAGATATCTGTTTTGTTGGTCTTCCCCCAGAAGCCTACCCATAAACATTCACCTTATCATCACCATCACTAAACTCTGGACAATCAAAACACTCCCTAACATACAGGTCTACTCCACCATCTCTCCTTCCTTGCCTGTGCCTTCTGAATAGCCATCCATAACAGTACTCCAGTTGTGCGAGTCATCCCGCCACGTTTCCATAATGGTGGGATGTCGAAGTTTTCCTGCTGGACATGACAATATGGGAGAAAAAAAAGAATATAAGAATCACTATTAATCTCAACATAGTTCTGGAAGCCCATTTTAACATTATAAATTAGCAATTGCCCATATGATGAATCATATGCCAGTTTGTGATATTATCTATCAGGGAATTATTTCAGATTTATAGTTGGTTATTTAAGGATATAAAGCTAAATCAAATTGGGTTTTAGCTTTGAGGTTATACCCACATCAAGACAAGAGAGAAAATAAGGAATGAGACAGAACTATCTCAGCAAGAGAAAAGGACAAGTATAAGTAGTATATTAGCACAAGTGTAAGAGGGAAATTATTTTACATGAGATGTCTAATCTTAGGTTTATAAAAATCCATGTTAATATAAAATGAAAAAATGTTACTGAAAAGTTTTTGTGTAACCGTATGAAAGTGTAAAGACTTTTTTTTTCACTCTAATGATTTTTTATGTCTTCTTACCTGTTACTTTTTCAAGAACTCAGGTAATACAATATTCTATATATAGGATCATTGTAAATATGAGCTCAAATATATGCACAGATTTACCACGCAGCTGAAGATGCTGTCAGACATGTGGTCATTGTTTTAGATAGGTGGTTGAAGTATATTGAGAACAAAAAGGTATCACTGTGTTATCTGAAGAGAAACCCAGAGGATAAAACATGTCTCAAAAACTCCTGAGTCCAAGGAAAAATTAAACTGGACTTTAATTTTCACTGGGCAAAATGTAAATCACTCACAATGCCACCACAACACTAAGCTGAAAATGGCATAAGGAAACAATAAACAGCTTATTTTACTTTTAACTTTTGTGTTAGCATGTGGAAAATTCGCACCTGACCCTTAAACTTGGCCCTGAATTTGGATCAAAAAATTAATTATTCTTTTCATTCTAATTCAACATTACCTTTGAAATTTCACTGAGTTGAATTTTAATGCTATAGCCATCTAACCTCTTTTGTTATCAATGTGAATGAAATCCAGAGAATTGATAAACCTCCATTGCAAGGTTGGCAATGAGGAATTATTGATATTCAAGGACAGTGCTTAGCTAATATCTGTTCTCATGATAATCCCAAGGAAATATGTACAAAGAGAATAGTATTCTGTTGAAACAGTGTGAATGGAAGGAATATTCAGGACTAGAATTGCAAGTAGAACAGATGTTATTAGTTACATTTTTAAACTCAGATATTCTAAATCTTTGTGGCCTCAATTTTCTTCTAGCAAAGTCTCAAAAATCTTAATGCTTTTGTCCCTGGTAAGTTAACACAGCTGAGTTGTGTCGAATCCTGAGATGGATTCAGGAGTAAGCATTTCCCACCACCAGTTTGGTGTGATCTAAGATATGTCATAGATCATAGTCAGGAAAATTGCAAAGAGAAAGTACTGGAAAATTCCTTTCTTATTTTGACAGAGAAAATCATTCAGGTTTCAGGTAGCGACAAACTCTCACAAGAACGATTTCTATATATTGAAGCAACTATTAGAACCTCATTTAAAGCCAAACATCATGACCACCTTCTGGAGAAATAACTCATTATTGTGAATTCATGACAGCACTTGCCAGACCAAGGTTTAGGCAGAAATTTTTCTTTGAAGTACCTTTGATGAGTTCTGTAAAACTGAAAGATCCCTGTTGCGAATTCTGCTGGCTGGAGGGATAACCTTGCCTCAAGAATGCTGATTTTAAGCCTGTATTGCTCATTGTCTGGGGGAAAAAAAAAAAGTATTATCATGAGTTCCTGTCACACAGGAAAGGAGATAATCATTCCAACATTCATAGTCATGCATTTACATACATATTATACTCAAATTGTCAATTCTTACCCAAAGAAATTATTGTCTGAAAAAATATTTTTAAAATATATGAATAGGATGACATTGTAAACACAAACAGAATTGCATTCCTGTTGTGGACTTTGCCTATTGATTAGTTAGCTGAGAGTCACTGAACTTTAATATATGGCTGAAACTGTTCATTGTATATTTTTAAACATAATTGAGAAATGTTTTATTATATATCTTCATTTCAGCAAAATATCAAATATTTTTACATAATCATAGTCATGGCTCTTAATTTTAGTGATTTTTTACATCTGTCTTCATCAGAGGAAAGGTACTAATGGGGCAGACAGCTAAGCTGTTCTTGTTCATCTAATGAACTGAATAATAAGTATGTTCTCAGTGTAACATCTTTGACTGTATTTCTTCATACCCATAAGCAGCTGACTTTTTTTTTTAACGTTGGCACTTGCATCCTTTGGCCCCTCTCCCAGCATTTCCTCCCTCCCTCTCCCCCTCAGAAAAACTCACAGTCAGGCACCTGTTCAGATTTTTTGTTCCAATTGAGAATATATGAAGTATGTTATGTTTTGGCTTAGCTAATTTGATAAGATTTAAAAAGAACTTCTTCCATCAGTCCAGCACTCAATCACTTCAGAATAGCCCACATGCTTACAGTTACTTCCTTTTCAATGTAAAAGCTCTTGGAATCCCTTGTCTGTATGATTTAAAAAAAATTAGCTTTCTCAGTGGGAACCTCATCGTTATTAGATGCTTCTTGCTACTTGTCTAGTGCAAAAGATATAGATATATAAAATCACAGAGCAACAGGTTGGAAGAGTCCTTTAAAGGCTATCTAGTCCAAAATCTTCTGAAAGCAAGGTCAGATTATACCAGATGTCTTCAAACTTTGTCAAGTTTGGTTTGGAGTCTCCAGTAATGTGGATTGTGAGATTCCACAGTCTCTCAGAGGAAACTGCTCCACTCCTTACTGTCTAATCAGAACTTCCCTTCTTGCAATTTATGTCACTTACTAGTTATCTTAGCACTGGTCACTTCTAAGAACAGCCTATCTGTGCTTTTTTTCATAAAATTTATTATATGAAAATGTAAGTAATTGTATACCTTGGCAAAATCTCCCTTTTGTCTGCTCTTAAACTTACATGAATCAAGTTGTCTGATTCTGTCTTCATGTAAATAAAGTATCTCAAATCCCTGACAGTCAGGCTTCTAATGATCTTGCTTCAGTGTGCTAGCGTCATTCTTGCACAGAGGTACAAAAAACAGGACATGATACTCCAGGTGCAGTTTCCTTCAAGAAGGAAGTGACCACTTCCTTCCTCTTGCTACACTCCTGGTAATACACTAATCAGTCAGCTGCTTTTCCTGTCAATGCATGCCACTGAGTCATGTTCAGCTTGTTGTCCACCAGGGCACTCTGGTTCTTTCCTGAAGAGCTGCTTTTTTCTTTTTTTTTTTTTTTCCAACTAGTACCCAAACACAGCATTGTTGTACCTGTCCGTAGCAGAAAACTGCATTGGCTTCTGTTGAACTTTACAAGGTTATTTCAGACCATTTTCCAGCCTGTATGCACTCAGTGCCATTGTAAAAGACATTAAGATGTTTTGTTATATTAGCCCCAGTAAGGACCCCTGAGGAATGCCACTAACAATTGACTTTGTGCTATCACATCACAAAATCAGGAGGACCAGCCAATTTTTTTCTTGTTTTCAAGTCCATTTATCCAGTCCCTACCGCACAAATTTGGGTGTAAGGATTCTACCAAAATCACGTCAAGAACTCTATTGAAGTCAACATGCACAACATCCACTTCTTTCCTCATCAGAGGACAGTGACGAACGTGAAAGAGAGATAAAGAAAAACAGTGTGGGGAAATCCTAACTTTATAATCAGTTCTAGGTCTTCCAAAAGGAATCACTGAGAACAAATCAGCATCTATTCCTTTTTTTGTCCACATGTCTACACAGGTTAGCTAAGACAGGTCAAAGGCAATTTATTTCTGTCTCAGGGAGCAACATTTTTTCCTGTGATTAGCTCTGTATGGCATCCAGAATGACTTCAGTAATAACTGCTCATCTGAAACTTCTTTGAATGCTACTAGGTATTGTACCGGCAGATATTAGCAATTAAACACCCTACTTTCAAGAACAACAGCTTCCTAGAAAGATATCAATTTAATATTTTCTCAAAACGAAGTTCCAAGAGGTTAGGTTAAATAGAAAGAGACATTCCCCTAATAATGTAAAAAAACCAAAAAAACCCCACAAAAACCGATCTAAAAGAAAAATTAATATTTAATGCATTTAAAATATGCTATTTCTAATATGTAAAATAATTTTTTTACATATTAGAAATAATTATACATAAAGGAACTGTATGTGTTTATTTTGATTTTAAGTTCATGACTAATTACTGGAAAGTTGAAGATGGGAGAGAAGTAAGTAAAATTATAAATGTATTAAAAAAAAACCCAAGAAAAACAATCCAACCAAAACAAAAGAAAAACCCCAAAACCCACAAAAAAACCAAAACAAAACCACACTGTGTTTATAGCTCTATTTTTTTGTTAGTTGGATAAATTTATTAATGATATTGGAAAGACTAGACTAATAGGAATTATTTTGGAGGGAGCATTTTGGAATTAAATAGTTTCTAGGGTAATGAACACTTGCAATATGGCTGAAACTGTCAGCAGAGATGTAGACGTAGTCATACAAAGACAAGTTACTGTGCCTCTTCTGTGTACAAGTACCAAGAACAAAATGTACCAGGCAACACCCCCTATGTCAAGTTGCCAGCTTGCTGAACTAGGCTGAACAAAGACATCAGAATTCAAAACAAGCTGCTTTCAAAACAATTATTTGTTGGTAAATTTTTTGCCTTTTGCTCTCATTATGTGTCAGCATCACTGTGATACAAACATCAGAGAATAGCCTCAAGGGCAAGTTTTTTCCTCTTAGACTGAACCTTAGCGGGTTGCCAGACTGTAGCCAAACACATACAGTCACCTCCCTCCTATATGGAAAACTATTATGGAAACCAGATATTTGAAACTTGAAATGCTCTACTGCACATGAGTGACAGGTATCCTATGCAGCCTACTGTGCCCAATGAGACTTTCAATGCTCCTGAAAGAAAATGACAATGTCCATGGCAGTTCAGGAATCTTTTTGTGACAGGATCAAGCACGTGTGGTACATCCCCATGTCTCTCTAAACTAAAGCCTGCCTTCAACAGAAATATCTCTACCACTTAGATGATAGCATAGAAAAAAAAAAATATTTCAACATCTTGAAATTAAGTTTGGTGATTTCAAAGTATTACACATTTACTTCTGGAGAAACTATAGTATCATTTGCTATGTGGGTAGAAGTGTTGATGTCAAGAGTAAGGAAGATTCAGGTAAATGAATGTTTTTGAAGTGAAATTTTCATTTGTTGAAGTTACTAAGGTTTATCCATTTCAGACTTTAAGTTACCATTAAATAGAAGTGTTGATGTCAAGAGTAAGGAAGATTCAGGTAAATGAATGTTTTTGAAGTGAAATTTTCATTTGTTGAAGTTACTAAGGTTTATCCATTTCAGACTTTAAGTTACCATTAAATCTTCTTAATAAATTGTTTCCTTCAAAATAGCTTTTCCACTATTTTTTCCCAACTGACAGTCTGACCTTTGAATGATGATTTTTTTTCCTAGCAATTTTAGATGACTAGCAACCTAAATGTAGATTTTGGAGAAGCAAGTTAAATTGTGCACCTGTTTTTCCTCTACTTCTTCAATCGATTATAAGATTATTTGGGGTTTTTTTTCTTTTTTGCTAAAGAACCTATGCATCTGACTTTTTACAATTCAAAGGTTTGCAAACTAGAAAATTTTCTGTCTTCTGCTTAAAAAATATAAGCAGATCATTAGTATTGATCATATATTTAGGCACTTACAACTATTTCATTAATTGACTCAACATTGATACTTGGTATTTAACAAAGACCATTCAGGTTAGGTGTTCAGAGAGTCAAAGCACAAAACAGCCCCCTACAAAATAGAAAGCAATATTTTTTTCCCTTCAGTTCAAGCTACTAATTTGGCTTATTAATGCAGTGGGTGAGAGAAGTAAAGGGGAACGACTGGGTTTTCCTTATCACTGATCACTAATTGTCCATAAGATAAGATCTGAGCTCTCAGGAACTAGAATTAATAGACTGATTTAAAGAATCAGGAAGATTCAGGGACTGTATAGGAAATGCAAAGCTTAGCACTGAGTAGCACCTCAGACTATCAACAGCATAAACAGGCAGTTATATTCACTATGCCAAAACCCCACCAAGTGCTTAAATCCAGTAACTTAAGACCAAAGCAAGTTACTGCAAATGGTATATCATAGGTGAAATAAAATCAGAAAATGAAATAAAAATCATTACCAGTTATTACATTAAGAAAACAGCATATATTTATTTGGTTTTAGTATCTTCCTTGGCACTGTGTAGAATAAATGTGTTGTGTATATACCATTCTACATTGAAGATTTTCAAGGGCACTTCTGAATTTAGTCACATCATTATAGCTTGGAAAGCAAACTGGAAACATTTCCTATTCAACAAATTAATTCCCAAAAGAAATTGTTTCCCCACCATTACAGGGAATCCAAAGAGCTTGTTATAAATGTTCTGTAAGCAAGAATGGCAAGCAAATAAAAACATCATATATTTACCTCACTGTATTCTGCCTATTGTTTATGCTGAACAATAAACTGAAATATAAACAAATTTCTGATTTATCAACATCCTAACAAAGCAGATTCTTTTTTTGTGTCTGAAAACATGGAATCAACGATTGTATTAGTCTGTATGGGGATCCCCAAATTAGTGACTTCTCTTCCTGTGCAATGCATAGGAAGATGCTCAGATCTGAGAAGCTGGTTTACAAAAACAGGGTAGTATGATATTTTCACTCATGCAGGCATATAAGGGATTATGCTCCTTCTTGCTGCACTAGGTTAGTAGAAGAGCACAATTCAATGAGTTAAAACAGATACCTTCTGATGACGCCTACTGGAATGAATTAACAATCTTGTAAATGACTATTAAAGCCCACAGCAGTGAGTGCAGTACTGCAAAATAAGTAGATAAAGAGTGTTAAACAACTTTCTTCAGGTGACATGAGTGTCCTCACCTGGATTAATAGCTCTAAGTGCAGTGTTGGACAGTCATTTAATAACTTCATTTAGAAAGTGTGTCATGTGTGTGCGGTTAACAGTACTGATATTTCCTTTGAAAAATTAAGTGCAGCTTAGGCTGCTGCTCCTTTCAATTCCTTTTAGTTCAGGTTTTAGACTGTTATTCTGAGTGCTTGAAGAAATTTTTTCATGACCCATAAGGTCTTCTGCATAGAGAGTGGTCCTGAAGGTGTTCCATTATGGAGCAAATGCTTAAATACATATTGACTATTAGCAGGGTTGACTCTACAGAACAAACATCTGCATGAGAGAAGACCTGGATTCCAAACCTCTGTCATATACTCTTGTGATTTTGGACATATATGACTTGAAAGAGATTTCTGAGGGGACTTATGCATGAGGCAAGAGGGAACAAAACCAAAGCATTGTTGTTTCAGTGGGAAGATGGTGGAGATTAAGTGAAGAGAAGCTGAAGCATTTCAAGCATTTTCGAACATGTTCTCAGAAGAACTCCTAAATATCTGTAAGAATCAAAATGAATACAAATGAAGTACCTCGGTTTGATGACTTCTTCAAGGTTGTGCTGCAGAACAGGAAGCAGAGTTTTGAGTGCCTAAAAGCTGGAGATGGCTGCCAAGAGCAAGAGCTAAATATTCGCCTTTCAGGAACTTTCAAGAATGTTCTGTGGTCAAGGCATGTTCCTAACTTTTACCATATTTAATACAATCTAATCTGACATATTTGCACTGTATGCTTTACTTTAAGAACATTTTAATATATGTTTCCAACTTCGATCCAAAAATCTCTCTTTGCCTCAGTTATGCATGTATAAATAAGAAAGATAATATGGGTCCATTTAGTTCAGTTTAGACTGCAAACTCATATTATATGTTTATACAGTGCTTTTAACTGACGATTCATTGAATCCTTTCCTTTATTTTCATAGAAACATAGAATCATAGAATGGTTTGGGTTTGAAGGTACCCTAAAGATCATCTAATTCCACACCCCCTGCCATGGACAGGGACACCTTCCAATAGACCAGGTTGGTCAAAGCCCAGTCGAGCCTAGACTTGCACACTTCCAGGGATGAGACATCCACAGCTTCTCTGCGCAACAATTTCCTGAGTATATTTGTCCTTTTCCATTATATATTTATCTCCTGTCTTACCACAGCTTTGTCTTTGAAGACTTTGTAACTTTAAGAACCTGAAGAACTTAAATACCAGAAATATATTATTTTTGCATTTCACAAAGAATTAAGGTCAAGTACAGTTTAAAAAAAAAAGTGCTTAAAATCATGTATTTTTGGTATTTAAGTTCTTCAAGCTCTTAAATGGAAGAAAGCTTTGGTAAGACAGGAGACAAATAGCTGTACTTGACCTTAATTCTCTGTGAAGTGAAACCTTCTTGTGTTTGAGTGCCTGCAATCACGTGGGTAATATTTTAATCAATTCCAAACCAAAAGGTGCAGTAGCTTTCTACTCTGTTTTGCAGTTTTCATCCCCATTGTGTGATTCAGGAATAACGGTTTTGGGAATCAAATATGGTTTTAATGCAGTGAAATTGACAAGAGAGCTGTGGGGGAAATGAAATTTTCTTTCCATGCTGCAAATAGCAAATGAAAATAAGTCATTTTCCCAGACTTGCTGTGCAAATAAAGGACCGCAATGTTTAGCAGAGTTTGTAAGGTTTTATGAACTTCTGGCTTTCCCTTTTGGGACTAAGCAATTTAAGACAGACTCTTGAAAGCTTAAAAGGCAATTAGCAAGAGTTTGTAATGGTCTGTCTTCAGCTAAGATGGTTCACCCCAAATGGAACTTGTGGGGTTATTATGCAATCATGAAAGAGAGAATAGAGACCAAGTAAGTCTTGGAAAACCTCAATTAGGTTTTCTGGGGAAGCAAGCAAATAAACCAGACCAGACCAGACCAAACCAAACCAAACCAAGGCAAGCCAAATCAAACCAAACCAAACCAAGGCAAGCCAAATCAAACCAAACCAAACTAAACCAAGCCAAACCAAGCCAAACCAAATCAAACCAAACCAAACCAAAACAAAACAAAAAAAAAAGACAATAACAAAATAAATTATAAAACCATATAGGTGTGGTTAATTTGGAAGCCAAGGAAAACAAAATATAGCCTATATACATGTATTGCAAAATATAAACAGATGTGTTACATGTTACAAACCAAGAGACAGAAGGTTCTTTAGTTTTCAAACTATAGAAAAATCATAGAATCATAGAATAGTTAGGGTTGGAAAGGACCTTGAGATCAAAAGCTACTATTATAATATGTATAGGATATATATATAATTCTTTCCCTTTCAGGTATGACCCTTTTCCCTTGTGAAATTAAAATATAATAAACAAGAAGCTATATATCATATTACAGATTTTGTAACTGCATTATAAGTTATTTGTAGGGATTTTGTGTGTCCCACATTGGAATTAGAGAGATTGATTCTGTTCTCACAATCACAAATGAGGATAGCATTTGGTCTCCCACCTCATCTGTCACACTGGTACTCAAATAGTAGCACTTTATGCCAGGCAGACCTGGAGTGAACTTTCCTACAGTCAGAGGCTGTAAAGTGAGTAGCAAACACAGATCTGTACAAAAAACTGAGGAACCTTATGGTCAGGAAAGATGAATAACAGTCACTTGAACAGATAAGATTTTATAGACAATAAATGATAGCACTATTAGACATCAGCAAGACAGAAGAAGGCAAAGTGTGGACAAGTGAGGCAAGGCAAGGTGAGGCAAGAACTGAGGAAGAGATGATCTTAAATTTAAGAGACTGAGTATCAGGATATAAAATATTTCATGGTATCAATATCTTATAATTAATGGGCTATAAGCTGGGGTCTCTCACCTCTCTTTATATGCAGGGTTCTTAATCCAAAGTTTCCCTTTTGTAGTTAATTAAAGCTTGGATTTTTACCAAGGCATTGCCAGCTATGGGAGTTATTTAAGCAAAACTCTAGTTGCATGCTTATACAAAGACAGAAAGTTTGTTCAGTGATGAAATCAACTAGTCTTGTCTTTCAACTTTATTCATTTATTTATTTTCCTCCTGGAATACAAGAAAAATGGTGTGAAAAGTTATTACAAAATAAAACTCCTCCTTTCACTCTGCCATTTCAGTTGTCTCTCTCTGATAAATGTCACCATTAAATACAGAATAAAACAACCCACTCTGCTCTTTTTAATTTTAATATTTTTCCTTATCATACCTATGCTTTATTTTGCTAACTATTTCTACTGATCTTCAGCAGGTTACATGTTTTGCTTGGCACAAACGGGCACTACTGGGAATATGATGCTGCAAATCAAAGTCCTGTGAAGCAGTAGTGCTCTTGATTCCCTGCAGTGTTCAAGGTCAGCAACAGATGTGGCCTGAAGCTCTGCTCCTTGAATCTTGACCTTCACTAAGTGATTCTCTAACGACTTGGGAGGGACATCATAATTAGATAAAATTCTTGCCTATCTTTATTAAAGGGCACCAAATTAAACTCTCTACATATTTGATGAGAAGTGAAGTGATTGTTTTCCCCACTTCAAATGCTTCTGCATGCCTTTTCGTTAATATTTTGTCACTTGCATACTGAATTCTGATGCTTTCAAAAGTTTCTAAGAAAAAGGAAAAAAAAAGCCAAAAAAAACCCCTCCCTCCTCACAAAACTCTGAATCTTTTGATGGAAATTATTTCAAAGATTATCTTATTTTGCTTATGTACCTTTTGTACACCCATTTGAATGAAAGGTAGCAGTTTACCTAAGGAAAGTAAATACAAATCAGCCTGACATCATACAGTATTTTAAGTAAACTTCAGTTGCAAATTACTTCAAGGTTTCAATACAATAGACCATGTAATGTAATGTAATCAAAGTTAAAGTGACTTACATGCTATTTAAATTGTTCCATAAACCCATTGAGTTACGGATGGGCTTTTGAAGAGGAGATAAAATATTTATTTTGTTACAGCTGAAATAACAAACAACCTGCTGCTCATTTTATTTTAGTAAAAATATTTACAAAGGCAATTTAGCTCCAGAACACATTGCTGCAGGCACTCATCGTTCAGATCTCTTGCACAGCATATTATCAGTAGAGCAAGAGGTGAGATGTTAAGAAAGAAACAGAAAATGCTAGTGACCTTATCAAACTGAAGAGGAGAATGAAATTGTTTTGAGCGTGAAATTTGGTACTAACTCCTACCCATGGTGGATCTCAGTAGTGAAAATCAATTGCTATCAGTCACTTTTAATTTACGTGCCTTCTCCTTTGTATTCCCTGTATTCCTTTCAGCTTGTTTTTTTAGTGTCTTATTAATGAATCTCTGGGGAGAATCTGGCATGATTCCTTTTGGAACCTCTTCATGATCAATCTGATATCATATGCAGCTTAACGTGTCCTTTTTTCCTTCGCATCTTGAAAATGCTGGGATATGTTACAAATACCCAAATCCTTGGAAGCCAAGATATTTCAGGTTTATACTTCTGTCTTTTAGGTTACTAAAACCAAAACCAAACTTTAAGAAAATGATACTAGATATCATCAGGATGATTATCTGTAAAATCCACAAGTCAAAACAAACACTTCAACTCTCATATTTCACTGTTATTGCAACTACTTTTTTCCTGTAAATGCTACAGGAGACTAAATTCAAAGAGACTGCCTTGGACCTGTTGTTTTACTGCTCTAACCTGCAGGGAACATAGGTTGCTGTGTGCCACAATTTCTAGCTCTTATGTCCCAAATGCTGCCTGAGTACACCATAAAAGTAAGCAACCTGCCCAAAGAACAGTGCAAAAGCTATTTCCAGCTCTCCTAAGATTGATGTTTGAGTGATGCTCATTTGTTGCTACTTGTTCTTCCTGGTCATAGGAATTAATGGCTTTAATTTCTTCTGTCTCTTGTGCCAGGTTTTATCACTGTTTGAACTACTGCCTGTCAGTGTACTCTGCCTTCCAGACTTCAGAGCTCTTTTAACTGATTTACTTCATTACCATGCACTGATATTAATAGAGATGTTATCTTTGCCTGCTAGTTAGCTTTCACTACTACTTTTGGTAAAATTTGATTTTCTGATTAACTACTGATCTATTTTACTTCTCCCACTCATCCTTGATTTACATGACCTTTCATTATATTTCTGGTTGTCCTATTTAGCCACAGTCTTTTCCTTTGCCTATAGTACTGGATTATGTAATTTAAGAATATGACTCCCAAGACTATCCAAAGCCATGTTTGTAACTGTAGCAAATTCTCACATTAAGGGTCATAAAGGCTTTGAGCTAACTTCACTCTTCTGAAACTCTGCTTAGAAAAGAACACAGTTTTTCAAAAGGATGGAGTCCAGTATCTTCAAGTCATTTAACAGGCATATTCTGTAAAAACATGATGTAGCAAAGTCAAATAAATCTGGATTTTTTGAGCTCTGGGAAAGATTCTTTCTACTTTACACCCCTTGTTTCTAACATCTTCGGGGGTGGGGAGGAAGAGAAGAGAGGTGAGGGTGGGGTATTATCTCAGTTTCAAATGAGTAAAATGGGGAAAGAACTTCTTTTCAACTCAGAAAAAGAGAATTCAAAGATATATATATATATATTAAAGATTATGAGACATCAGTAATAGGGTAGTAGGAACTACATCCAGTCTGAAAGAGAACCAAATAACAAAACCCAATATATGCATGCTATTCAAACTTCCGTCTATTTTCGCTGTTGCTTTTCTGTCTCAAACAAGAATTAAAAAAACAAACCTAACTGTCCAAAGTTTGCTACCATAATCTCAATTTCATGTTAATGTGTACATTTCTTTCCCAAATCATACTAAAAATACTTTGTTGTATTTAAAACACTTTATATAACAAAAAAGGCGGAGGGGGAAGGTAAAAGTAGATTTTAACAAAAATGTGTTACAGAAATCTTCATCAACTTCACTTTACAGCACATATGTTCACTGTTTTAGAGTCCACTACAGCAGAAGAATATGTTCAAGTTCAAATTTGTATTAATTTGCTGTGTGTCATACACAGATATATTAATGTCACTGATCAATGAGAAACCAGCTAAAGTCTGCGAAAGATAATGCCTTTACTGCGCAATATTGAACCAAGTCTGCCTGGAGAAAAGAGATGAATGATTTCTACATCAAACTTAAATAAAGAAATGTGGCGCTCCTTCAGGCTGTCTGTAGCTGCAGCTTTATCACTTTCACAAAGTCACCATAAACCTGTCCTCTGACTCTCTGACCTTTAATGGCTAAAACAAGAATGAAAGTGCAGTAAGCATTCTTGACCTAGGATTTCACCTATCTTGAAAAAAACTGTGTGCTAATACTGTCTCTTGAGTCTTAGAAGTTATTTTGCAATTGGAAGTTTAAAAATAATTATATTGCTGAGATGACAAGAACTCTAAAATCTTTGTTTTGCAGGAACACTAATGTAAATTTTCTACAACACTTTCTCTTTACAACTGTATTGTGGTAAGCTTAAATTTAAGTCCTGCAGTCAGACTATGCTGGAAATTATTTGATTAATCTTCCAAACTTCAAAGAGACTCTAGTTTGCTTTATTTGGTTCTTGAATCAAATGGTACCATTTCTCACCAGCAAGTCCAAAATACTGAGAAGATACTTTTATATGTGTGCTAGCAAGAAACACCAAAAAAAAAAAAAAGAAGAAACTGGATAGTTAAAGTCTGTACTTTCTTTTGAAAATGTAGAGCATTAAAAAAAAAATCGAATAACCCAAAGATCAAAAAAATTCAATGTCTATGATTTTATTAAAAATTAGAAGCATTTTATCAGAAACAAAGTATTTTATCTTTTTTATTTGTAGTCCTCATGAAGTATTTAGAGTGGTGAGCAAAAGTGCCTTTTAAAAGGAACCTTTTTTAATTAGTGTTATCTCTTACCTGCTTAAAACAAATAAACAAGGTACCTAACTCCAAATCCAAATATTATTACAAAACCAAATT
Source organism: Nestor notabilis (assembly GCF_000696875.1). Taxonomy (NCBI): domain Eukaryota; kingdom Metazoa; phylum Chordata; class Aves; order Psittaciformes; family Psittacidae; genus Nestor; species Nestor notabilis. The sequence continues at coordinate 26,261 of NW_009935218.1, read as the reverse complement.
TCCTGTGTTATAATCAGATTAGTTGAATATAAAAACTTTCAAGTAGATGACAAATATTACCTAGTTAGGGTATCTATATTAGTGTTCTTAATTTTTTTTTTTTTTTTTATAAGTGCTAAATGAGTTGTTTCTCCTGCTTAGACCAAAGTGAATGATGGAACGTTGATTTTGGGGCATTAATGTTGTAATGAGTGGCATTGCATAATTGTGATTCCTATATGCTACTGCATAATTTGTATTGTCTTTGAAACTTAATAATGAAAAACTCATTGGGGAATTGTTTTAATGTAGCAGTTAATTGACCTATATCTCTATGAAATATTTGCAACCTTCTATTCTGCCTCAAAAAATTTACTAGATGCTTCTTTTATACATTCCAAGAAAAAGACACAAAATAACTGCCAGGAAAAAAAAAAATTGCAGAAAAACACTTTAAAACACCTTTTACTTTTCATTCTTATCTGGGTATTTATCCCCTCTCCTCCCCTCCCCCCCCCACCCCGAAAAAGTGTTTATTTAAATAGGGTCATTTGGGGCTCATTAATTTTCTGTGCAATGAATTGTAACATTGTTAATGACACACTAAAGGCAAAAGTCATGATGGACTTTGAGATTCCAGATTTCATAGAACTACATAAATGACTTAATTGAACTAATATATAGAAAAGCAGTGTGCCAAAGATCTTATATACATGTTTCTGTATATATCCATGCAAGACTATGGATGAGAATAACTGAATGATCAATAAGAAGCAAATAAAATCACTAGCAACTTTACGAAGTTTCTAAATTTGCTTAAGCAAATTGGATACATATACAGTAAATGACTGCAGGCTCATGAGCAAAAGCTTTAGAATTCACTTTCATGAGCATCTTATGAGGAACATGGTAGATAGCTTTGCAGTGTAGAAGGCTTTTTTCCATCTTCTGTTCTCTTTGTATTGGCTTTTTTTTGTTGACTTATCAATACTGATGAGGCAGTTGCCAGCCACTGCTGAAAGTAGGGCTAATTTTCCCACATCCAGGTATATAATGAATCGTGCCAAAAGTAAATTCCAAAACTGGCAAATTTTTAACTAAATACTGTATACATAAGGACAGATTTCTTTATGTCTTGGGGGATTTTTTGCTTCCAGCAAGTGGATAATATTGGTCATTACTAGTATAGGTAGACATTTGCTCATTGATTTAGGTTGTTCTTTAGCTGTGATCCTTTTATACCTCCTTCCAACTGTTTTTTCTTACACAATCCTGTTTGTTCAAAGATTTGTATAAGAAATAAGAATATAATCTGAATAGTATCTTAAAGAAAATCAAGTTCGTATCTCTTCAGGAATGAAACTGCACAAGACTGAAATTCAGCAAGGTATTTTAGAATACTTAGAAGCATTTCATAAATGTCACAAAACCACTGAAATTTCTACTTTGGTTCAGACTCTGAATTTTATATGATACTAATCCAGAGAAGTTTAACTGCAGGCAGACACTTTTCTCTGTCTTCTTAGACAGTCTTAAACAATTGTTATTCACAGTCTACCCAAAGGTACCCAAACTAGTGCTGAATCCAGGTATCAATCTTCTCAGCAGCTTGACAGAGACAGACCCTCCAACACCACATAGCATTCTACAGGGCACTTAACTCATACTGCTACTATAAGTAGTATGAAAAATTTGGAACTGAGAAGTCATCCATTAAATTTCTCCAAACAGGAATATTAGTGCTGAGAAATAAGAAGCCATTTTATTGCCTGGGCTTTAATGCTTCTTTCCACTTTAGGCAAAACATAAGTGATCTAGGCAGGATCTTGTTTAGTTTTCCTAGGAAATTTTGAAAACAACCGAACTACTGCTCTAACAAGATGATTCACTTGCCTAAATGTTACTTCAAATTTGGTTTTCTGTCCACATATTCTCAGGATTTTTTCATTTTTAACATTGTTTTTGGAGTCTCAAGATTCCTTTGAAGAGAGTTTATAATTTATTTGCTCACAAGGGAACCTTTTTGAGAGTTCAGCTCCAGTGTTAATAGGTTATCCAAAACTATAAGATTGTGTATTTTTTTTAAAACATAATTTCTACTTTGTTCTTTTCTGCTGAGAAATGTGTGTTACCACCTTGTAGGCAAACAAAAGAAAAAAAGGCTTGTTTTAGCATATGCAGTCTTTGAAGTCTTTAAGGCAAAACCTTTCATTTTTCAGTATTTTCTTCATTCTTCTATAGCTGTATATTGACATAGGATGTGACATATGATGCGCTCATCAACAAATGTCTGCTTGAATTCACAATGTGGGTTAAAATTGCACACAATGCAAGATATGATGTTCTGTGCATAGAATTTTTTCCAAACTATTCTAGCCAAGTAGCCAGGAAGGAACATAGAAAACAACTTGCACTAACAGTTTTATTCTTATTGGTCTGTGGGCTTTGTTGTTGCTGTTGTTATATATCTGTTAGTTTGTTAACATTGGTAAAGCAGCAGATGTGATACATTTGATTTATAACTGAGCAGCAACACTCTACAAGTACTACAAGAGTAGATGATTAAATATATTCTCTTTGATAGATTGGTTTCCCAAAAGACTGTGCAATACCCCCTGCACATGTATATTCTGTTTAGAGAGAAATGTTCCACCTTACTCTGTTATCATTAGATATTGAACACACAAAAATATGTGATACATTGATCAATAGGGTATGGCAAAAGTTCAGATATAAAATGTTGTAGTACACTCTCTGCCAAAGCATCATGTGTATAACTGATTCATCAGCTTTTCCTTTTTATTTTTTTCTTCCCAAGCAAAGCTAAGCCTGCAGACAAGCAAAAGACAGATGTTTGAGCTGACTTTCACCCTATGAAATCTAACGGTCCAGGTTAATAACTCGTTTATGTTTGTGAAAAAAAATTGAAGCCATTCTTTCACTTGGTTTTGATACAGACTGCAAAAAGAAAGGTATTATAAACAATTAACAATCCAGATCTCCAATGCATTGCAATTCTAACTCAGAATTTCATTGTGACCTTAAATAAAGCCCACTATTCACTGCTTGTAGAAAACTGTAATGATGCTGGTAAGAAGACTTCAAAGACAGTTAAGCCTACTTTGGTAATAATGAAAAGGAAGTATTGATACAACTTTTCAAAAGCCACATTCTTCAACAGACCTGGCTAAAAACTGACAGCAGCTGGAATTTAATCTGTTTCTCTTTTAGTGAAACAATACTTACAGGATGGGAAGTGTCAAGTGGAAGGGGAGAGTTCTCTGTTTCTGAGAACTGCAAAGCTGGCTTTAGCAATTCTTGAAATCCCTGTTCTCCCTTGTGCAGCATCAACCATTTTCTCTTATTGGCCATGACACTTTTTCCCAGACACTAGAAGTTTAAACTCTTCTGTGTCCTAAAAATAGATCTACTCTTATGACTTGTCATTCTTTTAATTGACTCTTCACTAAGTGAATCTGTCTAGTTGAATATAGAGACCGAACCTCATTTCAAGTAAAACCTGTGCACATGTGTGTGTACGTATGAACATAAAGGTCCATCAGACCTAGCAGGCAAACAAGCAAACAATCAAAAAGCCACTACCAACAAACCTCTGCAAAGTGCATTATACAAGAAGTGCTGTATCTCTATCTTGGAATGATAAGCTTTGTTTATGTTCAGGGTATTTTACCTTTGAAATGGTAAGTTAAACTCAAACTTTTGCAGCATGGTTTAACCTCACTTTTCGGTTTAACCTCACTTTTCAGTTTAACCTGAATAAAGCTGTCACCATGGAAAACATTTACTGACCTCTTTATTGAATGTAGATGCATCTCCCTTGGTGTTTGACATAGGTGTATATTTTGCACTGTTTTGAAATATGTTGAGAGAGTTGGCACACAGATATTTATGTTTCCATTAGTGCTAATGAGAGCACTTTTTGTAAATTTCCATACACCCACATGAAATATATTTGTGTACATGCCTTCTGCAGAAAAGGAAAGACACCCTAAATATTGTACAGAATTTCAGCCTACCCAAATAAAATTGTAGATTTTTACAAAGCCTTTTCCATATGAAAGGAAAAAACCCCAACCCAACAACAGAAAAAACCCACACCACAGAAACTCATCTGAGCAGTGCTGTAAAAAATTTGTTACACTGTTTTGTTTAGATTTACAACCACAAAGGGAAGTGTTCTACCCTTGAGCTCTAGACACCTTTTATGTAGCTTAAAAGACAAATTTTTGCTTGTTCTTTGTTTGCTGATTTTGTAAGACAACAACCCTAAAGCAAAAGAAAGAAACTGATTGTATATTTACAAACATGTGTGCTTAACAACAGTCACTCATCTCTGTTTAGCATGAGTTGTTGTTCCATAACTATGAATAATTTGGGACTGTTTTTTAGGTTTTCAGCCAGCCAAATTGGGGTTTTTTCCACATCTGCCTATATTTTTGGTATTGTTGATTTTATTTTGCAGGAGAGATTGCCTGCCCTGTATTAACCTGTTATATCTTGTCCTAAATGGGACACATTGTTTTTTTCCTGGTTATCTTAATGGTTAAAAAAGCATTCTTTCACTCTTCCCACCTCCTTTTTCTTACAACATTTGTGATAATTTCCCTCCTTGCACTAAGGAGAGTCCTCTTGCCCACAGGGGTGTGGGTGGCAGAAGGAGGGAATGACAAATCCTTGGTATGGGCATCAGTGGCTGGGGTTCAGGGGGCACGGTGCTTTAGGACTGACAATGGTGAAGGAGACCAGGATATTCCCTGTCCTGGTCCCAGATGGTCCCAGCCCAGTCTGAGCAGGCTGAATGTGAGCAGGCTGTTGACCACCAAATTTTCAGCCTGACATGAACCTCCCCTAGTGCACTAACTCAGACATGTTTAAGAAAGAGCAGCAGCCATGAGAGACAGGGCACGCATAAGGAGATACAAGAGGAGAAATGGGAACAGGAAGAGGAGACCTATGGAAAGGGACATTGCTGAGGATATGAATGGAGACACAGTTTTGGAAGGAGGCACTCTAGGCCAGAAGAGAAGCAATAGTTGCTCACAGCAGAACAAGGATAATTCTGAGGACTGCATCCCATGTTTGACCCATGCTGGGCCAAAGAATAAAGTTGAGCCCAGGGGACGGGGGTGGAAGGTGGTTCCCTATGCTTCTGCTTAACTGCTTATATTTTCTTTTCTCTCTACCTGAATCAATTAAGTATCTATGTTAGTTGGAAGTAATTAAGTAAAATTCCATGAGTCAAGACTGACCTGCAACAACCTTGCAGGAGCGTTACGAACAATAGAGCAGTGGTGTCATGGATGTTGTAGCTCCATCAGCAAAAGTTAGAACAAAGCAGAAGAAAGGTGACAGGAAAGGGAACTACATTACTCTGAATGCTTCACCTATCTGTCTACCTTTTTGTCATTGTAAATAAGTCAGAAAAATGCTGTCCAGAATGGCCTTGCAGTTGCTGCTGCTGCTGCTGGGGAGAGCTTCAGCCCCACTTGCCAAAAGGTACAGCCCATGTATGCAAAGCTGTGTTAGTTCAGGCACTGCAGTCCTCACTTTTATGACATCCCACACTGTGTTACTGATGTACCCATCTCTAAGAGACTATTTTGTCACGAGAAGAATTGTTTCTCTGTATGTTTAATGAAGTCTGGAAAAAAGAAATCTTATTTGTGCATTCAAAAAAGGAGGCCTTTCTGCTGACACTGAGAAATCCTCTTGCTCCCTACATCCTTCTCCAGGCAATGTTTTTCAAATCTGGGAACATCCCCTACTTAATTTCCAGCTCCTGATTCAACTTTTACCTTGTGTACTATAGCTATCTCTATACCTTCATAAACATAAGCAATTATTAAATATTTTAAATTATTTTTATATATAGTTATGTATTTATCTTCATGTAATTAATTCATAAAGACAAAAAATATTTTAAATATCTGGGTATTTAATGTGTTAATTATTTTATGCTTTGAAAATGAAAAAAACCCCTCAAGCTACATAAATATGCAAGTGGCACTTCTGACCCTCACATCAACCTTTTGGTCTGGCTTGGAATATTCAGTCTCTTTCAGCTACTTTTTTTAAAAATCCTTTAGAAAAATGAAGACATTTCTAAACACAAAATAGCATCCAGTGCGGCTTAGGTATAACATTCTCCATGCACGTACTATAAAAGGAGAATATCAAATCAAGGTTTCATTGAATATGACAAGACAAGCGTTAGCAGACTCACATAAACACTGTCAATGGTAAACTTTCAGTCCTATGCTGTTAACTAAGTGAATAGCTGTTACCTGAAAATCAAAAATGTGACAGGATATAGTAAGTGCAGACAGAATACAAAATTTATTGTATTGATATGTGCGAAATGGATTTGTGATTTAAAAATAGGTACAGGTACAGATTACCTTGCTTGAACCAAAATATCAAAAGCAAGAAAGAAAAGTCAGGTTGTCTAACACCCTACTGCCTGACTTATGCTTCTGTAGATAAGTATCTCCAGTTTGTTATGACAAATTTGTGTTTGGTTTGGTTTTTTTTCTGTTTACTAGAGCATATGTTCTTAAACTAGGCAGACTTAGAGCTGTGGTTGGAAACAAATCAGTAATGAAGTGATCTCATCATAGAGACCCGTGAACAGACCAGTCATCTTCCTTGTTCACTCCCACTGTCTATCCATAACACAGTTACTCCCTTCCCAAAACTTTCTTTCAACTCTCAATTTCTCACCACTTTTCTAATGATTTTCTTTGTTCTCAGCTACTCTTTCTCTCCCCCATGAATTCCCTTTGACTGTCCTCACTGTAGCTACTATGTATTTTTGATTGTTTTATTTTGAAGTGTAAAATGCCTTGAGGAATATCATAGGAAGAAAAAAAATGTGTGTAGTCTGATTAATGAAAGCTACATTGTGGGAAATTTTTCTGTGTAAATTATATAATTCATTCTCAGAAGAATTACTGCATTGCATTCTGCAACATTGTGCAACAAGGATAGTCTTCTGCTACCTGAAAAAATAAAACAACTTACTCAGGCACCTTTCATTAGTGGTTAATGCCATTTCATTAAAAAACAGTGAAAATCATAAAGGAGCAACATGACACAGTAGTTGGATTTCTAAAATGAGAAGTTATCATGTGATATAATTCTATTAGCATTACACTATGAGAAACTGGTTACTTTATGTAAGGACCAAAACAATAGGAACTATACTGAAAAACAAACTGGAATGAAAAACTGTCTGTTTTCTGTGCCTGTGTATAGCTACATAAAGCCTGTGGAAGTCTTGTGATCTGTAAGTCAAAATAATTCACTATGCTGCGTCAGGGTCTTTTTTTCTTATCTCTAATTTTTCAACATTAGCACTGACAAATGAACATTACTACTGACAAATGATAGATACACAGCAGGAGATGTCAAAAAATATTGAATTTCAAATATTCAAAAGATAATATTTAAATTATGTTCATGAAAACATTTTAATTCATTTCCTATGACTCTGCAGAAAATAACCAGTATAACAACTATAGTTAGAAATTTCAAATCTTTACAAATTAGAATTCAGAACAGAGGATTTAATATCAACTATGAGAGCATGTGATAGCCATGGCAACTGTATGATATTTTTGTAAAAAACCTTGGCCAATATTTCACAGTGTAGATAATTCCTACGATAATAGAATAAAAATGACTAACTGTATTGACTTTGAAATTTCTTCTTTATGACAGGAACTAATAAAAATGACTGAAAGTAAAACAAGAAAATATTTTATTTAAATGGGGGTATTTATTTTATCTGTCTTTATAAAATAATAAATTCTTTCCTTTCTTCTTGTCTTTTACACCTTTTTTATGTTTTTCACAAAAATATTAATGTGAAAATAAATTTCTCTATAGCACTATATTCCACTTATCAATTAATTTCAATTTCCAAGTTCAAATTCAGAAAGTTATTCTATATTTTAACTCATGAGTGTTTAATATTAATTTCACTGGTAAATAATTTTTATATGAGTACAAATAACTAAATGGTTTAAAAACTGTATGTTTATATGTGCTTTCCATTGAAGTCCTAAGACACTCTTTGTACATGACTGGTTGCAAGATGTTTTTAAAATTTAATGCATTTTGAGCCTGTGCAGCTTTCATGTAACTAAAGTACTAACTGATATTTTATTTATTACACAACTTAGCAGGAAGTATTGAAAATGTTGTTGGTTATTGAGTGCTTTACAGCAGGAAAGCTGGTACTACCTGAAGTCTTTCTGATCTATTCTGCTTCTTAGTGCTATGTAAATATCACTTCCTGATCAAATGTTCAGGTTTCCTGGGCTAAAATTGAAGCACTGGTCATTCAGTCAGATTTCAGCAGCCAAATTCATATTTTGCTTTTTTTCCAGAGACTACCTTGTAGTTAACCTTACATAAAGATGGAAAAATCTTGTCCATCCTCCATTCAAACCTGTCCCTGACAGTGTGTTTCCTGACATTATGTGTCCATACCCCACGTTTCCCAATAAATCCATGTCTCATGTAATAAATAATCACAATGAAATCAAATTATTATATTTCTAACCAAATTATATCCTTCTGAATGCATATGGAATAGGATGACATTTTTAGCAAGGTCAGATCGATAGTTTTTTGCAGATAATTTTCACTTGTATTAAATGATTATAGAAAACATGTGCCAGCTGGGCCATATTTTGGTAGCTAGGTAGGGGTAGAATAGGACAGAATCTATTCAAATCCATTTAAGTTAACATACTCAACAAGCATGCGGAGTCAACAATGGAACATAAGCAAGAGGAAAGCTTTATTTTAGATATTTGTCTTGTATCAAACTTCACTGTATCTACAGAAACAGGAAACAAACCTGCCTGACTTTTTGACCCATTCTTCTTTGACGTCTTACACTAACTAGAAGACAAGACTGGTACAGGCTAAATTTATGCCTGACCTATTATAATGTCCATTTGTAGATCCTTAAATGATACGCATAATTGTACCACCTCCCTGTCACCAAACACATTTATGTTTCGTCTTGTACCTTTACCTTAATCCCAATGTCATCTATCCGATGCCTTAACTTGTCCATGTTGTTTCAGGAGAGGAGACATAGGGACACTAAAAGGAACCTCTGAATGTGACATGTTCCAAAACTCCGGAGCAGCCAGGAACAAAAGAGGTACAAAAGAGGTGGGAGAAGTGTTTATGTATAAAAATACATCTGTACGTATACATACACAGGTTAGTTGAAAATGGTCATGAATATCAATGATTTTAAAAGAAAAGATATTCTTCCAAACTCGCAAGAATACCTGAAGTAATTTTGACTTCCGCTGTAGAACAAAGACTTACACTGAAGATACCATAGAAGGTACATATCTATACCTTCTAGAGTAATCTCTCATGTCTTTAATTTTCTTCTTACCAAATAAAATTACAGTCTTCAGTTTTATTTTTAAAATCACATAGAATAAAGACTGATATTGCAAGTATTTCACCCTTAGTTACACGTCATTCAGTCAAAATAAATTGCATACATACCTACATATATTCTACCCAAAGTTATTAGTAAAAGGACAGAAACAAAGAAGTCTTTCAGAAGTGGCATAAAGCAAATAATCACACTTAACCAAAGCTTTTATCCAATATTATTAAGCTCCAATTACTTCTGTTTTAAATAAGTAGATAGGCCAAGATTTTCCACATGTTGAAAGATGGAGAAGTGCTATGCAGAGTCTGTATAATACATGTGTCTGTCTCCAGATATGTATAACCTTATTGCATGTTTTTCCAAATTCCTTTGTGCTATTATAAATAATTTTGTTGTTTCTAGCAAAAGGCAAAAGTAAGGACCAATAAAAACAGAGTGCTGAGCTTGTGAAATTAAAAACTAGTAGGTAGTGCAGCTCCTCAGCCTGTTACACCATTTGTTCTTGAAAGTTTGTCAAACATCTCAAACGACTTTTATCAGATTTAACAATTGATAATGTTCTTAATTTATCTTAGACGTGCTGGTAGATTGCACAAAAGTTCTCAGTTGCTCATGATTTGTGACAGCCACCTGTTTGGATGTTTGTTTTGGAGCGATACATTTTTGTCCCTTTTAGTCAAGTAGAAACTGGCAAGAGCAAATGGGGGGAACTGAGAAGTTAATGAGACAATTCGATCTATATGTGTTTTGATGTTCATCTATCTATGCCCTACAGCACAGATATATGGCTTTGATGCAACACATATCAATTTGAAGAATAATGTTTAATTGTTTAATTCACATTTTACAAGTATTTTGATTTTTATTTTGAGATCTTATAGGAATCAGAATTGAAAATGAATAATTGGTCATATAATATATATATATACACACACAAATACCATGCAAATACTATAAGTAGTACAAGGGTTTTGCAGCCTAGTTCTGCATAAAAAAAGTACTTATATTTTATACAAAAAAAACTACAAAAATTTGAAATGCACATTCTAGGATGCAGAAACATTTGTGTTCATGTTGCTTCAGACTAAAGACTTCTACAAATGACAACCAGTATCTGCCCTTCAGAAATGACTTTGAGTTTTCCTTTCTTCATTTATCCATTTTGCTATCTACAGCATTAACCCTTTCCTTTTTAAAAATGTTTTCAATTCCCCATGACTTTGAGACTGTTTTTCTTGCGAAGATTTTTTTTCCCATCAAAAAAACAGAAAACCCATTCAAAAGAGATTTTTAACCGTATCATAAAGTTGGATGGTCCTTCTGACTTTTACTTTCCCCTATCTTGATACCATGTTTTTAATGTTAGCCACAGTGTTTTGACACCAGACTGTTTTAAGATGAGATACTGGAACAATTACACATTTGTTCCTGGTATTTATATTACTTCTTTGACAAATTCCTTGATCCAAATGTCCTGGGTTCAGCTACAGCAGTCATTTTTTTCTCCCTCTTGGTAGCTGGCGCAGTGCTGTGGTTTTGACTTTCAGCTTGGGAACAACGCTGATAACACCGATGTTTTTAGTTGTTGCTAAGTAATGTTTATTCTGACCAAGGACTTTCTCAGTCTTATGCTCTGCCAGGGAGGAGGGGAAGCCGGGAGGAAGCAGAGACAGGACACCTGACCCAAACTGGCCAAAGGGGTATTCCATACCACAGCACGTCATGCCCAGTATAGAAACTGGGGGGGGTTACCCGGAAGGCCAGGTCGCTGCTCAGGTCGGGCTGGGTTTCGGTCGGCGGGTGGTGAGCGGTTGTGTACTCTCCCCTTGTTATTCCTTTTATCATTATTATTGGTAGCAGTAGTGGTTTGTATTATACCTTAGTTACTGGAGAGCTGTTATCTCAACCCGTGGGAGTTACATTCCTCCGATTCTCCTCCCCATCCCTTCGGGAGCGGGGGGAGAAAGAAGCAGGGGGAGTGAGCAACTGGTGGCATGGTTCCAAGTTACCGGCTGGGCTTGAACCACAACACTTGGCAAGTTAATTGAGAGGTGATAACATGATAAATACTAAAAACATATTTTTGTTCTACCTTGAAAGAGTAGAATATATTTTGTATCTGCCTCTTTTAAATCATACTTGTTCTTAACTTTTTAAAATTATTATTTATTGAAATTGAGCTAATATTTTAACGCATAACACATAATTTAATACAACTATTTCATGTTTATTTTAATCACTATATGTCATCTTGAACCATGATACCAAAGAAGGTATGAAATTCAGAGAAGATCAAACCTATCTCTGTGGAAGGGGAGACATGAATTTGAAAAGTGGTTAAGTGCTAGCTGAATTTCTATTTTTACAGTCAGTACAGATTTAGTGAAATCATAGCAGTCACTGAAGTAGAAAAGCCATTCAATTGTAAACCAAAAATCAGAAATTAAAAGATATAAATTTCATATTTTAAAAATTGATGGACATTGAATTTCTCTTGTTGGGTTGTAGATTTGATTAAGTTATTCCATTTTAATATATTACATATGCAGAAACATCCTTTGTTATGTGACTAGGTTCTTAGAGCAGTTCATTGTCATTCTTCAAGTCTTGATGACAACATAACCACAATTTTTTTCTAGGGCATTTTGCCTGTTTCATAGAGGCACAATGTCCTTACCTTGTTTTTCTGATTGAGGTGGATTTTTCTGATTTTTTCTTTTGGACATAACAGCAAGAAGAGTGCAGAATTATTATCTTTTAAACACTACTACAAGTAGCATCTATAGTAAAAAAATCAGTGGAAATAGTAGATGTGGTAAGAAGAATATTAACAGTGAAGTCTGGATAGCTCTTTAACGTGCACTATCTTGGATTGCTTGTATTTACTGATTGCATCTTTAGTTAGAAAATATTGCTCATTAATTAATTAATTTCAAAATGTCTAGCTGCATGACCATCTTTTTCTTAGCAATAAGGTTTTTCATAAGTTTTTCTTAAAAAGTTTTCATGTTCTTATTTAAAAAACAACACATTTTTGCTACACTGCAGCAACACATTGCCTGTCATCCAATATCAAAGCAGTTAAAAAAAGCTTCTACCTGAGACTCAGCATGAATTTACAGCAACATTTAGAATCATAGAATAGTTAGGGTTGGAAAGGACCTTTAGATCATCTAGTTCCAACCCCCCTGCCATGACCAGGGACACCATACACTTAACAATGTCGCCCAAGGCTCTGTCCAGCCTGGCCTTAAATGCCTCCAGGGTTGGAGCATTCACAACTTCCTTGGGCAACCTATTCCAGTGCCTCACCACCCTCACTGTGAAGAACTTCTTCCTTATATCTAACCTGAAGTTCCCCTGTTTAAGTTTAAACCCATTACCCCTTGTCCTACCACTAGAGTCCCTAATGAAGAGTCCCTCCCCAGCATCCTTGTAGGCCCCCTTCAGGTACTGGAAGGCTGCTATGAGGTCTCCACGGAGCCTTCTCTTTTCCAGGCTGAACAGCCCCAACTTTCTCAGCCTGTCTTCATACGGGAGGTGCTCCAGCCCTCTTATCATCCTCGTGGTCCTCCTCTGGACTTGCTCCAACTGGTCCATGTCCTTTTTATGTTGAGGACACCAGAACTGGACACAATACTCCAAGTGAGGTCTCACGAGAGCAGAGTAGAGGAGCAGGATCACCTCCTTTGACCTGCTGGTCATGCTTCTTTTGACACAGCCCAGGATACGGTTGGCTTTCTGGGCTGCAAGCGCACACTGCCTGATCATGTCGAGTTTCTCATCAATCACCACCCCCAAGTCCTTCTCCACAGGGCTGCTCTGAATCTCTTCTCTGCCCAGCCTGTAGCTGTGCCTGGGGTTGGCTGACCCAGGTGTAGGACCTTACACGTGTCTTGGTTAAACTTCATGAGGTTGGCTGGCATCAGCCCACCTCACAAGCGTGTCAAGGTCCCTCTGGATGGCATCCCTTCCCTCCAGTGTATCTACCGAGCCACACAGCTTGGTGTCATCGGCAAACTTGCTGAGGACGCACTCAATTCTATCTTCTCCAGACATGAAAGTTTGTGTATGACTTTTCAGTTTGAAAGTATCCTATGTGTAATATATATGTGCACATCTTAGCCCCAGACTTCAGTTACACTGGCATGAAACATATCAGTGTCTGTCTCCAATCATTTGATTAATTTCAAGTAGTTGAGACCTGAATTTTCCACTGCTGCCATTACACCTGCTACCTAAATCTTAAAAGCAACACAGTAATTTTCATGACTTTTCCACTGGATCAGATGCCAGATTTTAGCGAACTATTCTATCCCTAGCACTGAAAAATAGCTGAGAAAAAGCTCAATCAAAATCTTTTTGTTTTTTCTAAGGGATTTCTGAAGCTTCCACCTACCAGACAGATGCTATGCGTTAGACACGTGCAGTAAATGGTGTAGAGCCCTGACAGAACAGATGCATCAGCTGTTCCATAATGACAGCATCATTTGTGTGGCACATGACAATGTTAAACAAAAGACATATCTATAAAAAGACAAAAAAAGTTTCTTGGAACAATAGCTGTGTTTCGATATGGCTTGAACATTTCTTTTTTATTCCACCTGCTAAGCAGTAAATTTCTATCTTCTTTTCATAAAATTATTGAGATGGGATGATCCTATGAAATGTTTTTTATAACAGAATTTTTTCCTCCTTACGTAAACCAGTCTCAAACTAATATCCAGCAGTCACAACACTTCAGCTGTTCACTGTTCTCTTAAGACTGTGTGACTGAATGGTCAGTCTTTGACAACAGTGTTTCCATATGTATCCAAGCCATTTTAATTAGATACAATATTATGGATCTCTAGAAGTCAAATGTGTTTTCTGCATTTTTGAACACCTAGAAACCAAATCAAATTTTCCTAGCTGGCATTTTAGCAAAGAATCATAAGAACTCTTATAAGATCTTAGGAGAACTTGTCAAAATTGTATTGAGTAAATGTATCTATATCTTAAAAATACTCTGCAGTTTTGGAGGTTTCAAAAAAATGTAGGGGATGGGAGAAGTGTAACATTATGGAGCCAAAAACTTTCCACAAGGGTGAATATAGAAAAGTGTCTGTACTCCTGGAAAGAATGATTTGAAGTGAACTCACAGCCAGAGTTCTGAGTCATAGTTATGAAGGTTAATTCTCCTCCTAGCATCCTTAGGAATAATCCTAAAAGATTCAGTCACAAGATAATAAAACATGGGTAGCCCAAACAAAAAAAAAAGAAAAGCAACCAACCATGAGTAGAAAGAGATAGGTTCAAAGGAACAGTTTTCACCTAAATTCATCATGTTCCATATTCATTTTCTTTGTTCCTATTTTATTGTTTTTTGCCTTCTCCCCTACCCAAACCTGTCTTGTCCCTTCTATCAGCAAGTGCTTAGCCTCATCTCTTCCTCTAAACATCCCCCCCATCATTTTTGAAGGGTCCCTTGCTTTTTCTGCCTTCTTTTGACTTTTCTGTTTTCTTTCCTTTCTTTCTCTGATAAATCTTTAGTCAACAACCTCACAAGCCACCCAACTGTGCATATTCCTTGCTTCGAATTCATTGTGGCTGGAATCCTTCCCAGAACCAGTGGGTGTATAGGTGTGTTTATAGAAAGGAAAGGAGTGAATGAGCTCAGCATGTTTTAGAAGAAACACCAGTTCTTTTTTCAATATTTTAGTGTCCTGTATCAGAGACAATAAGAATCAACTTTCTTTAACAAAGGGGAAGCCATAGGGTTACTGAGATCTCCAACATGAAAATGAAGTGTGTAACTGATCTTTTTCTCACTTTTAGCTAATAATTACTTTGCACACCACAGAAACTTGTGATTGACTGTACCTATGAGATTGTTCGTAAATTCTTTCTTGGCTATTTCTTGCTGGAAACATTCACATTTGTCATTTTATGGTTTAAAACAGTGAACTCACCAACAAAAATTAAAATCTGCTTGTGGGTGCTTAAAAAGCAAAAAATCTGTGGATTTTGCCTTTTGCTCATTCTGTAATAGCAAGCTACTGCTTTTCTAAGAGTTTGTTCTGCTCAAACCTGAACTCTGTTCTTCCACACATATGGTCTGTCTGTGCAAGTAACAGTTGCACTGGGGAAGGAAGACTGTCTGCTTTCTGTGGTATCACCTAGGGGATAAGGCCAGCCATCAGATGCACTCATTTATCCAAATAATGGAGACGTTTGCAATTCTCCTTGTAAATTATGATAAAGTAGATGCTGACAGAGCAGCTTGGGAAGGGATGTCTTATCACTTATGGGATATTTTAAAGGTCGATCAAGTTTGGTCAGCAATTCCAATTCCTGCTAGTGGATTTCATTTTTAAGTGAGAATTGTTATTTCTTAAAATATTTTTTCCTTTATGCCAGTAGCCGGTAAGCAATTAATATCAAGATAGAACCAGCTAATGAAGTTTTTGCATTTATTGGGAAAATCGCAAAACAGCAAACACTACCTGCAGTCTAGCCATTAAGTGTGTGTATGTTTCTGCATGCATATCTGTTTTATTTTCCTTTGCTATTCTTTCTCTATTAATGTCTGTAATTGGTTTCATCTATATTTTTAATATGAAAATTATTGCAATATAATATCACTGTAATAAATAGCTGCAGATTATGAACATTTCTAGCAAGTTTCTTCTTCCTAAGCACCACATTATTACAAAGGTATAGTAGATATAATATGAATTACATAAGATAAGCAGTCTAAACTCTTGAAAGGAAGAAATACAATCACAGAATTAATGTTTGCTTTAAGGAAATGAAGTTATTGTTAAACAATTTTGGCTGTTAGCATTGTAATACCTTCCATATATTACTCTTGAAAAACTAGTCTGGGGGCAATGCTGTTCAAAGTTATGCATATTCAACCCCATAAAATCACCATCTAAACAAACACACATACTCAAAAAGAGGTTCATTTGGCAAATATTAACCCAACAGTGAAATACATCCAGTTTGTAATTTCTGAGTGTATACATACATGCAATTTACACAGTCTCTACTGAGTGATGTATAATTGCGATAGCTTTAATTATGATCACATACACATACACACATTTAGAGGAAAAGGTTATGAATTTCTGTAACAAAGTTGGAAAAAGGTTGGGTTTTTTTTATTGTTTGTTTGTTTTTAAGATGAGTTCAAGTTCAGGTTCAGTTGTAACTAAAGCTTTTCTGTAGTAGATCAAGAAACACGGAAACATTCAATAGCTGACGGAGTTAATCCCTACCATTTTTAACTGGTTCGCACCAGAAATACTTTTCGGACACTGGTAACAGTTGATGATGTATCAAGAACATTTCTATAATTAGCACTTATGTGTGAAATTTAGATTCATTCATTTGTACCATTTAATATGAGAAAGTGGTGGTAACTGAGAGCAAATATCACAAGTCATGAATTTTGAGACTGTTTTATTATCTTAATGCTTAAGCTGAAATAAGTGCACGGGCATTTAAGGGATTGGAATGTATTTTAAATGTATGTTACAACAATGTTACAACAATATTATAACAGCATTTTTACTAGATAAAAGCATCAGAAATTACATGTTGAATAAAAATAAGTGAAAAAGGAAATCACACAACTGATAAAACTAGAAAAGAAGGAAATTAAACACTCATGGCTCTTGTTAATATGACAATTAATGTCATGTTTGTTCAGTGATTACACTTCTTTGATAAAAAGATAACTAATAAGAATGGCCAATATTAACACTTTCATGAAGATGTTTTATGCAGTAGGACTAGAAATGAATGTTTATGGCAATGTTTTTATATTACATTTTATTGACAGTATTACAATTTTCTAAAATTCTTTAGTTTCACTAGCATTGCATAATTGAAGATTTCATATTAAATCTTTGCAGTGAGAAAAACTGAAAATGCCAATTCAACATTTCCTAGAGTTGCTGGCAAGGATGAGACAATTGGAGCCAATTGGTACAGCTCATGCCTTGATATTTTTGAATCTTTCAGTGCTTCAGTTTTTATCTTTCTTCAACAGCAACCCTTGCAAATGAATATATAAATAGTCTATTTTTCTTTGGCTGGGTGTCAAAAACAGATGAGTACTATTTTGAGTAAGTTTTTTGAGATTACAAGATTTAAAATCAGCTTGTTTTCTATATCAGTAAGACCAGAAATAATTTTGTTCTGTACTATGTCATGGTTGACCGTTTTCCATTTGAGATTTTACACTGACATCTTCTCTTCTGTTTATTTCTGAAAATAGCAGCTAAAGTTAATGTCTCATGGGTTTACTTCCTAAATTATTTTCCACAATTTTCCATGCTTTCAATTCAAATTCTGTCAACTTTGTTGCTGATTTTTGAGTTTTCCAGATGACACCTCAGCCTGCTAGAAGATCTCTTTAGAAGATCTCTGATACTAAAACATTTTCAAATTGCCAATTTGTCAGGCTTCAGAGCAGCTGTTAGTTTCTGTCAGCTGTCAGAACCTATATCAATTTATATTCACTCACCTAAAGATCTTGCCATGGTCTTGGCAAGCACCCTATGGTTCTAAAATCCATTCCAGTAGGCTGCACATCCAATGTAATCTACCTGATCAATCTATCATAGTTTTCTATTGTTTATTTGTATGTACTACTTTTATATATATATATATATATATGTATATGATGTTTTGACCACAAAGCAAGTAACTCTCCATCATTTCACCATGTAATTGGCTACTAGATTCAAAGATATCAGGAAGCACTGATCTGAATTTAGAAGGAACACCTGTTTCTTTCAATTTTTTTCAATATGCCATTTTCTTTTCTATCTTATAGGCCTTTCTGGATTTTCCCTTTCTCCCTATAGTAAATCAAATGGTCCTTTGTGGCCTTTAACTTCAGAAGCAAATCACACTATCTTCATGACGACTTTTACATTCTTTGTTTTAGAGAGTACAGCTCAATGTGATCAGTATTATTTTTTAAAAATCAACAAATGTTTCAAACACTTAGACATATGTTATTCCCATTGCAACAGTCTTCAGAATAATTTACCATAAGCAATGAACTAGGCATTTCTTTGGAGTATCGATGTATCATGCTGGTCACAGATTTTACCCATGGAAAATTTGTCCGTTTCTTCAGACTCCATTCTGTGTCACACTGTGTATGTTGGCTGCAGTTTTAGCAATGCAGAGCCAGATTCAGATGCTGATTCAGAAACCTTGGTTTATGCCTTCGTAATAATGCATAAAAATGTGTATCTCTGTATTACATAGGGCTTGATTCAGCTGCCCACACATTTCTAGAACTAAGTCAGCTGTCCTACTCTGTCCTGGCCTTCAACTGTTACTCCACAAAGTGTCCTGTAAAAATCACAAATACCAGTACGCTCCTATGCTTATAATGTTGAAAGCTGCAGTTGTTCACTGTGGGTTTGTGTCATATATTTATCAGTCTTTATTACAGGCCACGTTTTCTGAAATTATGTCCCTCCTGCTGGTGATTAGGTGAGTGTCCACCCATTACATGTTATAAAGTACTACTTGAGGATTCTGAACTCTGATTACCTGTAATTTGCTTGAACTCTCTTACAAAGACAAAGAGGAGAAAAGAAATTTCTGGATGAGTTCTTTCCTTGTAATTAATAAAATTTTTCTTCTCTCTTTGAAAGCATGTAAGCTTTGAGGCAGTAATTCCTTTATGTAGCTACCTGTCTTGGTGAAATGATTGCTTTTACTTCTTACTGCATCACCTTCAGTTAATAGGATAACTCATTTTTGAGGACTCAAGTTTGAAATATCTCCTACTGAAGTATGATCATCTTCTCAGTTTTGGAATGCAACAGTGATCTGTAAGGAGAAACATGACTCATGAAGATTCAAAAAGTTCAATTTATTTTACTGTGCAACACATGATTGTTAAAACACACACTGATCTATTGACACAATCTTGACTACATACTAGTCTTCTGAAAAACATTCCTCAGCCTAGCCTTTTTTATTTCTAATATGAATTGCTGAGTCTCTGTTAAATATATATAATGGGTCTTCTTTTAGGATTTAGAAAGTTCTGATCATTCTTAACTTGGTTGTTATAGTCTCAGTAATATTTCTAGATATACATATTATGTATATTTGTATAACAGTTTTAACTTCATATTTTCATTAAAAAAATGTATTTGAGATTATGCCTAGTGTCAGTGTTGTTTCACATATGCCTGGCTACAGTAAATTCATGACACACAGATTTATGTAGCTCAGTATGCCACAGCTTCACTTTCCCTGCAGTTTAAATTAGTAATGAATTATGTTCTTATTTGCTTAGTCAGCAGCCACACTGATAGGTAAGGAATAGGGAAGCAAAAATATCTGTGATATTTTAAATAGTAAGTATCTTTTGTGACAAGAGGTAAATACTGAAAGACATAATAGTTACTTTTGTTTGTATAGTAGTCACAACTACTTAAGGATAGGAAGGACAAGCTATGAGAGACTGACCTTCAAAATAACTTCCCTGTCAAGCAGGTCTACACAAAGTCTCAATATTGAGAGGCTGCTTTTTCTAAAGCTGCAAACTGTCTCCAGATATTCACCATCATGATTGATTGATTATTTTATTTAATGTCCATCAATAGTTTACTAGTGAAAACAAGATGATACAGCAAATAATTAATAAACTGAAATAATAAAACAATGAACCAAAGATAACCAATGATAAATGTAGGTTGCAAAAATCTGTTTAAAAGGGTTTTTTTGTTTTTGTTGGTTTTTTTTTTTTGCTCTACCATGGAAGTTTTTAGGCAAACTGGTATTTGATGTCAGTAAGTGCATTTATTTTTAAATTCAGTGAAAATTTAAATAAAAAAAAATCTTTAAAAATAGTATCTAAACTGTAATGAAAGTAAGAAGTAGAAGGATACTAATAATATGAGTTGGAGGAAAATAGTTCAGATCGATGTGAGAGTAAATACATAGTGTGGCAGATTAGAAACAGGAAGGTGGCACAAGAATTTGAAAACATTGGGTGGAGGTTATAGATTAGCAGGAGAATAAGCAGGGCAGCTACAATACTACTGCATCAGCCAAAGCTTTAGTAAAGAAGTTAGCTGCACTCTTTTCTATGCTTCTCACTGATCACTTAAACTTATTTCATAGGTTATTTTTGTTTGGTTTTAACCATGAAACATTACCAGTCCTAAGAATTAATTATGTCAGTATCACAAGATTGTTGGTTGGTTGGTTAGTTAGGTTTTTATGTTGTATTTGTGGTAGTTTTCTTTTTGATGTTAATCCTTTAAAAGTCATATTTTCAAACATTCTCAGCAACAATGTGGAGTAGAAATGTATTTATTTTTAATGGTGTATTCAGATGAGTAAAGGAACTGGGCCTACTAGAAAAACATCACATATCATGAAACTAGGAAAAAGATTGTGAGAGTTGGCATTGTACTTTTGTTTATTTTACTTCCAAAAACATTAATAAAAATGGCCATTAATCAAAATAATCAAAGTCTGTCCTCATGGTCTCATTGGCCCCACAGGACATACAAGCAGAGACATTTGAACTTCAGTTAAAGGAATCCTCTGGGAAAATATTGCTTTAGAACTGCTTTAGAGTATTTAACTTCAGAATAATGGATCTTGCTTTGGACTTCAGTACCAGTATAAGTTACATAAAGTTTCTTCTGGCTTCCTAATCCTTTCTTATAATTTCTGATCTTATGAAATAGAGTGAATTTCCATTGTCAGTGCATTTAGTTACATTCATGTTCTATGTTCAGTTCTAGAGCTCTTCCTAAATTAATATTCTGAAACTACCAGGATCAGAAAAGAAAAAGAAACTGGGAAAATTAACTATTTACTTGATGATGTCTGACTCCGGTTTGCAGTTTAAGAGTTGTGATTGTGAACATTTTACCTTTACAAAAAACTTTATGTTTTGTCTTAGTTAAAAAAGAAGACATAAATCTGCTGTAACAGAACAACAACAGACCTTCTGCTGTTTAACTGACAGCAAGAATTCCTGTTTAATTACTGAAAAAAAAGAGCATGTAAAATCTCAGGATGTGCTACCAATATTTACTACAGGAAGAAAAAGAAGAAAAAAGATTTATGAATGCTATGTAATTGCAATTACATTGTATTCTGGTGCCAGAATACTTTGAATTAAAAGCATTAGTTTTATGTGTTTTTAATGCTGTAATGGAAGTAGTACCAACTCTGTTACTAGACCGGTCAGACTCAAATTCATCTCATATCGCTCATGCCTGAGACTTAGGGAACATGCATACATTTTTGAAGGTGTCCCAGTGCTGTTACTAAGAAACAAATGTTTAGCCTCATGTGCTGAACACCAGGAGCTTAAGAGCAGAATAAAGAAAGTATGGTTATGTGTCAGGTATGACTAGTCATCTAGCTTGAGAAGGGTGTTCCTCACTGATGTCTAAACCCTTAGCTTTCTGTTTATTCCCCTAAGCTTCATTAGACATAAATCTTAGCCTTTATTAATTTGAACTTACTACATTATTGAAAGTTTATTACATTTCTTGATACTTATCCCAGTGCAACTTCCCTGTTTATTTCCTACTTCATCCTATTTCACAACTACCTGGTGTCACATCTTCAGACACATGCAGACCAAATACCACACCTATTTAACTTTAAAATATTTATATTCCAAATAATGCCTTGAAATTTCAAATCTTAACATTCCTGTTTAAAAGTATATAGTTTCATATAACTTGTTTCAGGGAAAAAAAAAATTACATGGTGAAACTTTGCTATTTAACTCTCATATATTTTTCATGGTATTGATGTTACCATTAACGATGTGGAAGCATGAAGTGGAGTCTATGTTGCTGCATTCTATTTATGACTTCTTTTTATGATTATTTTTGGGTTTTTGTCCTTCATTTTGCCTTTCATTACGGGAATAACAGGTAAATGTTAATTGCTGCTTTAATTTTCTTGGAATTTTGTGAAGGAAAAAGAAATCAGAGGTAGTATAAACATTCATGGCTCAAACATGCATGAAACAGGATTTTTCCCGTTTCATGGATGGCTTACAAACTTTTCTCAGAAGCTGCTGAGATTTTGGGAGAATTTTGTCTTGCATATTTTTTGTATTCCAAGAAACATTTTTAGTTCTTTAGACAATTCTTTTCCCCATTTATTTTCCATACATAGTATTCAGCATTTTTCTAGATTTCAGATCTACGTATTTAAATTAATCTTTCTTCTTGTGCTTTACCAAACAGGGAAATAAATTCCATGGCAACAAACGTTGATGTTTTAAACACGTGGTGGGTTACACAAAATAGTGTTCTGGGAGAAATCAAAGCTACTTTTTCAAGGACAGACATCTTCCCGAAGGAGAATTAATAATAATAATGGTCAATAGAAGTATTGTATTTGCTTTTAGATTTTATGCAGAGTTAAATCGCTGTTATAGATCCCTTTAAATCCCAGTACAATTCAGTACTTTACTTAACTTATTTTATAACAAGTCTTCTATCCAGTTTACAGTGAAATATAGTTTGAGCAGGATATCACGGATACACAATGATTTAAGCATACCTTTCCTAAAGTAGCAGGTAAGTTTGGGAAGAGAGATGAGAGATTCAGGAAGCAATGCTGAAGAGCACTGAATCATATGTTTCAACTATACAGTAGATTTGAACAGTCTAGTTGTCTGAGATTTCGGTGAACAGAATCTACTAACCAATGTAAATTCAAATTCTATTTATTTCTAAGTCTTACTCCACTCTCTCTCTCTGTAGACATCAACAAAACATCACCACTCAGAAAACTAGAACATGAATAAATCCTGTTCACTATACTTTTATAAGGACATCTGTGCTTCAACTGTGCTGTGGTTTTGGGTGTCACCTCTGATTCAAAATTAATGAAATATCACTACTTTAGAAACAAGAACATAGAGTTGAGTTGTATGAAACACGTTCTTTACAAGAAGAAGTCAGTGTAGTGAAAATGCTGTCCGCTGGTGATCCATTTGTTTCTTGCTTCAAAGTGTGGTTAGATGCATCCTTTATAATGAAATCTGCCTCCAACCTCAACTGGAATTGGCATAAACATAATAAGGCAAGTGGCAGTCAGAACCTCCTACTTTGATCCAGTAGCCCTTCACTGTTTCCATACTTAGATACGAAATCATTAAACATGTATTTTAAATTCCAGTGTATTGGAATACTGATTATAGCTGAAGAAGCCCTGAAAAGCAAGGTAATGTTTGTCTGAGCCTGTATTGGAAATATTCTGAATACAAGCTGATGGCTTAACAAAGTCAAGATTCTTGAAAATAGTTAAACTCAAAGAAATAATTATTTGTATCAATGGTTAAAAAATTCATTACTGTGACTGTTTACACCAAAAATCTGATTCCAAAATAGACTTCAGAAAAGTGACACGTATATTATGGAACACTTTAAATAGCTTAAACAGTGTATTCTTAACTCTCATTAACAAAATACCATATCATAATGTCTTGCAGATGGATTTATGTACAGGTTATTATATATCTATGGAACCAGAATAAGTCACAAGATTGGTATCTAATTTTATTTTCCCATTATAGCACTGAGGTACTGATAGGCATTTTGTGGGGGGTTCGGGTGGGAAAGACATGCTAATAGAAAGTACTATGTAAGTGCATACTAGAGTTAATGGGTTTTATAAATGCTTTAGTCATGCAAACATAATACTGAAAAGAGTCATTATGCAGAAAAAAGTCTCAGGCAAATAATAGACAAATCTGAAGCATGGTCTGGTAGCATAGCCCTTTGAGCACAACTGAAGTAAATCTTATATGGTCTAGTTACAGAGGAAAAGATGAGGTTCTCAGCCTTATGTATGTAGAACTATATATGTAGAAAGCATATATTAGAAATCTTTACTGAAAGTTTACATAACTGCTACAAAATCCTGGAAAATGTAGACGTATGAGATCAAAATGTGTAAACATTTTATTTTCTACTTAACATCTATCAAATTGTGCTTTCCTATAACAAAACAACAACAACAACAAAAAGTAGACCATGTTTTACATTATTCTTTAAATATAATATGAAATAATTGTTTGATCAGTAGAATTATGTTTTCACAGTGAATCCTAACATAAAAGTTTCTATTGAGTGACTTAATTCTAGTTGTGAGACTTCATTTTCTTTTGCATTTGGAAGAGGCACAAGGCTAATTTTTATATTTAATATTTTGAATTGAATTAATTAAGTCAGGAAAAAAAATGGGGGAAGGTAAAGTGTGAAAAATTGCCATCTTTTGCAGCTTTAAAATGTTGGCTCTGTTGTCTGGCATAATTAAGTCAACAGTCTGCTGGTCTGCTTCCAGGCTCTTTGACAACTGTTCTCTCACTGCCACCAGTAAATTAATAGGACTGTGCTTTTCCCAAGGGGTACTGTATGAAGAATGAGAATTTTCTTGCCCGTTAGTCTGCTGCTTGTGAAGTAGTGATGGGCAGTGGGTAGAAGCTGTAAGGTCATTTGCTCTATTATACTTGGACCATTCACACTATTACAGTTACATGTGATGACACTTACGCCCTTTATTTATCAGCGTTTTATTGCATCTATCTTAACTGTTAGCATTGTCTCTAAGATAAGAAGAAACAACAGCTCTGAAGTGATTAGGTTTTTTTGCCACAAAAGGAGAAAAGACTCTTTTTAGACATTTGGAAGTTGTTGGGTGTATTAGAGCTGCTTGATTCATCAGGGTTTTATACAGACTCCTAAAATGTAATAAAAATCTTTATTTTAGTTTTGGACCATACAGCTTTTCATCCCTGGAGCTTTTTGTGTGTGTGCATATGTGTGAGCTTTGGCTTCAAATTAATCTGAATACTACCAATTTTATCCTGCTTTTTTTGAACTCAAAGTCATACAACAACTCTCTCTAATGATCAGTTCACTGGAAAACTATAGAAGAGTTTAAATTTAGTTTTCTTGGAAATGCAAAAGTAACCACAGGAGTCCATAGGTCCTCACCTTACCCTGCACTAGGAAAACAACCTCCTGTAAGTAATGTGACTGGGATCAGGATTGTTACTTTTGTTGTTAAAGGTTTTATTACACTGTAGTAAACAAACGCTCAGTAGAGATGTAAATCTTGCAGAAAAATTGCAGGAAGTCCAGGTTGCATTAGTAGTAATACTACAAAACTGGATAAAAACCTTCACCCAACTACTTGTGGAGGACCACAAGCTGCTGAAAAGCTCTGTAGCTGGAGCATGACAAATGCTGAAAACTGATTTGGGAGATTCACAGATTCCCTGTGTCCTGGGCTCAGCTACAGCAGTCATTTTTCTCCTTCTTAGTAGCTGGTGCAGTGCTGTGTTTTTGACTTTCAGTCTGGGAACAATGCTGATAACACCAATGTTTTTTAGTTGTTGCTAAGTCATGTTTACTCTGACCAAGGACTTTCTCACTCTCATGCTCTGCCAGGGAGGAGGGGAAGCCAGGAGGAAGCAGAGACAGGACACCTGACCCAAACTGGCCAAAGGGGTATTCCATACCACAGCACGTCATGCCCAGTATAGAAACTGGGGGGAGTTACCCGGATGGCCAGGTCGCTGCTCAGGTCGGGATGAGTATCGGTCGGCGGGTGGTGAGCGGTTGTGTCCTCTCCCCTTGTTATTTCTCTTATCATTATTACTGGTAGCAGTAGTGGTTTGTATTATACCTTAGTTACTGGAGTGCTGTTATCTCAACCCGTGGGAGTTACATTTCTCCGATTCTCCTCCCCATCCCTCCGGGAGCAGGGGGAAGAGGGAAGAGGGGGTGGAGTGAGCAAGCGGCTGCGTGGTTCC
>NW_009935217.1:0-9803 GCF_000696875.1 Nestor notabilis | reverse complement strand
TTTAATATTTTAAAATAATTTTTAAAGCTTATCCCCACAATGATCACAGATTCACAACCCCATGACTCTTTGTCACTGAGCAAAGACATTAGCACTTGCCATGGACTTGCCACCAGAAGAGAGACCCAGACCCTTCTGAAAGGAGTAACAAAACCATTTATGTCCTGGAGAGAGCACAGAAAGGGATTTAGTGCTTCCAAGCATGCCAAAGAACAAGCATTTCCCAGCCCCAACTAGAGCTGGCTGCTGCTCATAGAAGAGCTGGATGATGGCTAGAAATTTTCTATTGCAATGTTTATTTTTGAGGCTTTTTGCTTTGATATTTCTATCTAATTCTAAGCCATTCCTCAGGCCAAATGCAAAGCTGCCATAAACCAGCAATGCCTGCATAGTCTTGGGCTGGACTTGTCACTGTTAGTATTTGGCACTTCTTAATCTTCTCACACTCTGGAGAAGGTAGAAATAAAGAAGAGCTCATTTGGAGCACTGCTAGCCAGTTCACATGTTCCATTTCTGGAACACACAACTCCATACATCAAAGTCTTCATGCATTAAAGCCAGGATCCATCAGCTGGATTTTCTAGAAATCCTCCAATTTTCAGTCAAAACAGTTGAGAACCAGCTCTGCCAATGCAACAATGGGACTTGAGCACTTTGCAAATACTTTACGATATTTGAAACAAAGAAAAAGTGCTGCCAAGAAAAAGGGAGTATATCCCAGCTAATTTTCCTAATGCCCTACCAGACAGCAAAAGGATTATCCCTGTAAAGCTGCCCCAGGGAGGGCACTGGCTTGCTCCATTAGCTGGATCCTAGAGATTCCTATTAAAACTGACACCAATCTACTCAGCAGCTCTGCTCAGAGTCCCTCCTTGTTACCTTCAAGATGAAGCCCAATACAGCCTTAGCCTTGGTAGGTTGCTTATATTCCTCCTGAACCTCAGCAATTAAATCATTTGCCAAATTCAGCTGGCTTGGCACAGGTGAAGCAACAACCACCTTAAATCCCACTGGAGGCACCCTTGGAAACTGTGGGACTGCAGAGGGACTGAGGACCTTGTTGGTCAATGGAAAAATGGTTGTGGTGCATGAAAAAGAAAAGTTCTAGATTAAATTTGTAGGCTGTCACTTAAAGAAAGCCATTCTCCCATCTGCAAAGCAAGTGCATTTGATCTAGAGAGCGAAGAGACTCCATAGACATAGCACCTCCAAATAAATTTTTTTCCTTCCAGAGCAAACTCACTACCAGTTGGCCACTGTCAGCTTAAATGATTTCACCTGGTTTATATTTGTCCTTTGAATACTAATGATGACCAGGTGACTCATTTTTACTTTGAGAAGAGCTGCAAGATCCAGATTAGTTGGCTTGAGGCTGAAACCCTGATCCAAATTCACTCGGAGTTTTACCTCCGATTTCCATGCTGCCAGGATTTAATCTCCAGGTCTTTCATCCAGCTCCTCTTATGCTTTTAATGCTAAGAAAACACTTGTTTCAGACTCCTTTGGTCACAACTATGTTTGAGAATGTTGCTCATGGTTCACACTAGAAGACTTTGTACCGTGTCATTTTGAAATGCCTTCATGTGTGACTACATGCCTGCCAGGAGACAGTGAGATACCTGCTATCCTGCACAGCATCAGGGTGTGTCTTTAATTGCACTTTTATAAAATTAAAGGTTAATGAAGAGTCAGGTACAAGTGCCTTTATTTGTGCCCAATCCTCTTCTTCTCACTCAGTCCAAAACTCAACCTACTTGAAACTGAAGCTTGCTACCCTAGAAACCTGTTTTAGCAATAGCTCCTACAAGAAGTGGCAGAGCAGCAGGTAAGGGTAACTTCTAAGGCTACAGAATGACCTGATCATTTTTCAATGATCATGGCACAGGAAAAGATGTAGCTTTCAGCTGGCCTCCACCATCTACCAAAGGACATTACAATCACATGAAATTGGCGTATTTAGTAACATTTCTGACCATGACCCAAGGTAGCAGGTTCTTTCAGCTTCTATCCAAAACTTGAGAAACTGGCTCATTAAGAAATAGCTACATCGGCGGATATAATGCAAACCACTAAAAAAACCTTTAAGCCAGTGTTACCTATGGTCTTCTACCTCCTCTGCTCTGTTAGGAGATATGGCATTTGGTTTCTCTTTGGATCTGAGGGACGCTGAACACTAGTGGGATTTGTGCTGACTGCTGTTGCAGAAGACATATACAAATGTTTAAATGGTGCCCCATACAAAACATCGGCTGAGGTCCCAGCAATGAGTCACAGCACTAACTGTTCTACATGACATAAATGTATTTATAGTGTGCTGCTGGATCTAGGTACAATTAACTCCCCACTCTATAGGAATACATACCGTATTGTGGGCAGGGCAGCCTTACTATAGTTAAACTGCTGTAACATGAATGTGATGGACACTCCCAAGGGAGCTCATTGAACCACTCCCTTTGTATGTTCACCACTGGCTGGGTTATGTTTGGTCCACATTCAAAGCTCTCGGCAAAATTAATGCTATGACTTTAGTAGGGAGATTATAAAATGATTGCTTTTCAAGATTAAGAGCAAATAAAATTTTAGTGTTGTGTCTTCAGAAAGTTACTATGCTAAAAGCAAATTTAAAGCTGTAGGCAAGAAGATAAATTAAAGAACACAAAAAACAAGCCAGGGGGTAAGGAGAGGGTAGAAATTATCTCATCATGCTGCGTCATCATGTGATATCTAAACACCCCATCACAGGGAAAGGAGAGAGCAAGCCCTGCGGGACAGGCAAATAAGAAAAGACAATCCAGCTTGGAAAGCGAGAGAAGGAACAGCCAGATCCCACAGCACCATATTACTTTGCCACCCGCTCCTAGGGAGGGAACCAGCACAGAAAGATATAGAGGAGACAAAGCTCCTGGGGCTCCCCAGGGCATGCCAGCCCTGCACAAAAACAAGTCCGTATCTGGAGGTTTGAATCCTCCACAACTGCATCTCCATCTCTTGGATTTCCAGGGTTTGAGCTACCATTTTGCTAAGCCACTATCCATCATATTCGAGAAGTTGGGGCAGACAGGTGACGTTCCCATTGACTGGAAAAGGGGAAACAAAATGCTGATTTTTTAAAAGCGCAAAAAAGAAGATGCAGGCCAGTCAGTCTCACCTCTGTGCCTGGCAAGATCATGGAGCAGTTTTTCCTGGAAACTATGCTAAGGCACAGATTGGCTTCACCGAGGTCAAATTGTGCCTGACAAATTTGATGGTCTTCTACAAAGAGGTTATGGCATTGATGGATAAGGGAAGAGTGACTGATGTCATCTACTTTGACTTGTGCAAAGGATTTGATACTGTCCTGAACAACATTTGTCTCTAAAAGGAAGAGACACGGATTTAATGGATGGACCACTTGCTCAATAAGGAATTGGCAGGGTGGTCACACTCACAGAGTTGCAGTCAACATCTCTATGTCCAGGTGGAGACCAGTGATGAGTGGTGTCCCTCAGGGGACCGGTACTATGTAACATCTTTGTCAGGGATCTGGCAGTGGGACTGAGTACGCCCTCAACAAGTTTACAGGTGATACCAAACTGAGCAGTGTGGTTGACAAGCTGGAAAGAATGGATGCCACTGAGAGGGACAGGCTTGAGAGGTGGGCCTGTGTGAACTTCATGAAGTTCAACAAGGCCAAGTGCAAATTTCCACACTTGGGTCGGGGCACTCCCAAATGTGAACACAGGCTGGGTGATGAGTGGATTTGGGGGTACTGGTGGATGAAAAACTGAATATGACCTGGCAATGTACACTTTCAGCCCACAAAACCAACCGTATCCTGGGCTACACCAAAAGGAGCATGGCCAGCAGGTCGAGAGAGGTGATTTTCTCTCTCCACTCTGCTCTTTTGAGACCCCACCTGGAGTATTGTGTCCAGCTCTGGGGTTGCCAACAAAAGAAAGACATGGGCCTGTTACAGTGAGTCCAGAGAAGAACCATGATGATGATCATAGGGCTGGAGCACCTCTCCTATAAAGACAGGCTGAGAGAGTTGGGGTTGTTGAGCCTGGAGAAGAAAAGGCTCCAGGGATACCTTAGAACAGCCCTCCAGTACTGGATGGAAAGATGGGGAAGGACTATTTATCAGGAAGTGTAGTGATAGGATGAGGGGTAAGTTTTAAACTGAAAGATTTACATTAGATAGTAGGAAGAAATTCTCTGGTGTGAGAGGGTGGTGAGACCCTGGGGCAGGTTGTCCAGAGAAGTTGTGTATAGCCCATCCCTGGAAGTGTTCAAGGCTAGGTTGGACTTGGTTGGGCTTTGAGCTACCTGGTCTAGTGGAAGGTGTCCCTGACCATGGCAGGAGGAGTGGAACAATGTGATCCCTTAGGTCCCTTCCAGCCCAAACCATTCTATGATTGCCAAGCTACCACTTAATAGAATTTTCGCAGAAGAAATTGAACGCATTATCCTATTCATAAAGCTTGTCAAAGAATCATATGGACAGCAAAGGGCTGTCTGCAGGCTGGTGGAATGGAGAGCAGTATCCTCTGGGAAATCTTACCCCAAGGTTTCTTGGCAAGTTGCAGGAAAGTGGGAACATGTTGTTAGGTACATCCCAGCCAAGAGCTCCTGTGATGCCATCCCCGGGAGCTGGATCACGGGAGATTACACCAACAGGTCAAGGGGGCTCCGAGATGCGCGAGGACTACCGGCTGCGGACGGCGGGGGAAGACGACACACATTGTGCTTGGAAACCCTCCGTGCGAGGCCGCGCTCCCGGTGGCGAGCGGGAGGAGCTGAGCGATCTCCCGTCTCTCGCAGCGCAGCGGACATTAGAGGGCACCATTGCCTCGCACACCGGCGACGGCCGCGGGTAGCGCCGCCGCCGTCGGGGCTTGGGGCGAGGGGTATGCCGATCGTATGCTCTCTAGTTGTGAGCCCAGATCCATCTGAAGGTACTGCTGCTGCACCTACCGCTGCTCTTGGGCTTGTTTTTGGAGCAGGCACCTCCCCTCTGCAACAGCCCAGGCCATGACAATCTCCCTCAGGACTCGTGCAAGAGTATCAGCGTTAAAAAAACCCCTATTTGCTTAAGAAATATGAAAACGAAAATAAAACCTGTGTAATGGTCTCTTCACCACCACCCCCTACAGAAAGCAGAAATAACCTATGAAAAGCTACTCCAAAAATAATATTACTATGGGTCAAGAGGAAAGGCAAGAGGAATGTCAAAACTAACAAAATGCAAACCTCTCATTTAATACAAAGAGTGGCAACAAACAGTAGGTATGAGCATAGAGGTGACTTTCACAGAAACTATACCAACAGAAAAGCAGGGAGTATAAATAGACGGAGTATTTAACTGCTGCTTAAATATAACTACATAGACAATCAGCAAAAAAGAGCCACCCTCCACGGGTACGTACTGAGAGCTCAAAATGCTGTTTGGTACCCACCACTCCCAGCCTGGTTTCCAAGTTAACAGCACAGTGTCAGTAAGGCTTGCTGCACCACCGTTCATGGAGAGCATCCCGCAAATGAGTCAGGCTTCTAGTCAGTCACAAGGGGCCAGATGTTGAGTGTACTTCATCTAGTAAAAAAACATGATGGAAAGAGCAAAAGAAGAGTGTGGAAAGAGAACGCAATGGCCCCTGGTGCACTGACAGGTCCATCAATAGATTAGGATAAATTCACTGCTACCTTTGTGCTACCCTAATGATGCGCAGCAGCTGGGCTGCAAGGCTGGCTCTTAACAACCAAGGTCAGAAAGTATAGTAATAATTTAAAAAATGCAAATAAATGAAAAAAAGAATTTTTCTGAGATGTTAGCTTTTGCATATTTTTGAGAACGCATTGAAAAGCAATTCCAATTGAATTTAAACTACCATATTTTTTTTTCAGGGTTCTGCTCAGATCATCTTTTCCCATTTTAACCCCTGAGCTAGTGTGGCTTTGCCTAGCTATCAAATCTAATAATTTGATTTTTTTTTTATGACCATGTCATGAAATGGAAAATTCTGAATGTACACCAGCTTGAATAATTCAAAGCATCACTTTCCTGGTGAAAAAAGCCTCAATGAGTAGTTTGGGCAGTCTGATCTAACTTGAACTTTAATTGAAATCGATTTATTTAAGCAGGACTCCAAAGTACCAAGCAAAATTGACACTGGTATAAATACGGAACTGCAAATTGCTTGTGATCACATGCATAGTAAAAGAGAAGTGCATGGGAGACAAAGTACTGATGTTTATTGGTCTGTGTCTCAGCTAAAGCAATTATGGAATATAGCATGTTCTGAAATGAAGCAATCACATGTGGATCACACAGCATTTGAAGAATCCCAAGTTAAACATTGTTGAGCATATAAATGGTAACCGTATAACAAAGGAAATGAGGAGAGCAAAGCACAAACCTTCAAGCTTCATGGGCCCAACAATAGTTTGCTTTTCTGGCAATATGCTGAGGACAATTCTTGCAGAAGGTGTTCAACCTGAGACTCTCCAGAAGATGAAGGCGGGCTCCTCCATGGCGCCATGTCAGGGAACCCTGCAACAACCAGCCCCATCAGAACGACAGCACCAAGGCTCACTCTTTTGTTGCCTTCATGAATTCTTGTCAAATTTCCTTGGTTACTCCTTGCTCGGTTTACAATGAAAGGACCTCTCTTCCACTATCTGCCAAGCCATCAGGCTCAACTCTGGCTCTGACGGTCAACCTGGACTGTTTCCAAACAGGAACAGTCAAACGCAATAAACCTCCTGCAATCACAATCCCTTCGCAATGATGCACAAGCCATAAAGGACTATGCTTTCCCTCCCCTCACCCTTTTGAAACAGAGCAGCCAGCAGAAATACATGCTAGTTAAAGTCATTTTTTCTGACATAAGCAGATATGACTTGGATATTTTGAGCAAAAATGTTTCATTCTTATGGGGCATTGTTCTAACCATAGCAGTAATTACTGTCCTCAGTGTTCTGGAGCAGGAATTTCTAAAAAAGATAATGGGCTTGGTGGTGGGAGCTCTTGGGTAAGATTTTGTGGCTTATGTTAGGCAAACTGCTGGTTTAGAGGATCATAACATACCCCTCTGGCCTTATAGAGTTCATAGATTCACTAAATTAAAAACATCTCTCTGTGCAGACAGTATTTCCTCCTCAAATGGGCTGGATGCTCTCTGTCTCCACACAGAAGAGAAGCACAGACACTGCTAGAACTGGTGACTGTGAGCTGAAAGTCCCCAAGTATATGACTACCAGCTTAAAACATAAGCGTATAATGGGACAAAATAAGAAGTCAAAGAGGTGGGGAACACTGGCAGTGAGGAAGGTGAAAAAAAGAAAACCTCAAACATGGGCTGCTTTACCTCCCAGGTGAGCTGGAAGGTGAAGCAGCCTCAAACACAAGGCAACCCCTGAAAATAGCTTCCCTGTTCATACCGTACTTCCTAGCATCCCTCAAGTACTGCATAAATATTGGCTAACCTCTGAAAACGGTTTGGGAGGACCACGATGTGGATTTTACAGAGGGCACGCCCACATCTTGCAAATAGCTGGGAAGTTTGCTCTCTCAGCTTGCGGCGCAGGAATGTATAAAACTGAGGCGGCAGAAAACAGGAAAGGCAGCCCCTGGCCTCTCCTGGCGCTGGGGGAGGACGGCAGCAGGTTCACTGGGACTCCTCACAAAGAGCCCCTGTCTGCGGGGACCCAGCATTGCCATTTGGCTCGTGTCTTGAATAGAGGGCACTTTTCCAGAAGGTTTCTCAGGGAACTCGAGGCATTTTCTCTGCGTAGCACATCTATTTCTAAAACCACCCCATCCTACATCCTGAGAGGTTCGTCTGATGGCTGCTGAGAAAAGTCCCAGCTGAGCACTGTGCCATGCTCAACATGTTCCCCTCCCATTCCAGCTTGGCTCAGGACCCACCCCTTCTCTCCCTGGCCAAACCCTTGTTAACTGATACTCACCTCCTGCTTTTCAAGATGACACGTTTTTAGTGATGAGGAACCAGGAGGGCAGTCTTGTGACCTGCTCCCTGAATGACACCCTTTGGTCCAGGAGACCTGTTCATGGCTACCCTCAAGAGCCATTTTGGGAATCTTTACCTAAAATTCCTGTGCTACCACTGTTTGTGAAATGAGAGTAGTCTGTCTCTACCATCAGTCAGCAGTCTTCTGCCAGGCGTGACTTTACACCTACCCACGAAGTATGTGGGATCTGCACCCTGAAGACATTTGCTGCATCTTCTCTTGACTGCAAAGCTACAGACCTTTTCCACTGAGCAGCCCACCTTCACCCACAGACATCAGAAAATTATTTCAGGAGATCAAACCTGCCACACTATTTCATTGCTCATCAGCCTGAGCATGAAAAGACTCTTCCTGTGCAGTTAGCCAGGCTGCAACCTCCTCTCTGGCCAACCCCGGGTCCATGGGTCCAAAACCATAGGTGCTGCTGGTATCTCCTGGCATGGCCAGTCTTTGGGAGCACTGCTGAAAGTGCAGATGATCAGAGGGTTGTAGCAACTCTCTGTAACAACAGGCTGAGAGAGCTGGGGTTGTTCCGCCTGGAGAAAAGGCTCCAGGGAGACCTTAGAGCAGCTTCCAGTACCTAAGGGGGCCTACAAGAAAGCTGGAGAGGGACTTTTCATGAGGACATGTAGGGAGCTTTGAACTGAAAAAGGGTAGATTTAGACTAGACATTAGGATCAAGTTCTTCACCAGGAGGGGTTGAAACACTGGAACAGGTTTTCCAGAGAAGCTGTGTATGTGCCATTCCTGACAGTGTTCAAAGCCAGGCTGGACAGGGCTTTGAGCAACCTGGTCTAACAGAAGGTGTCCCTGCCCATGGTAGGAAGGTTGGAACTACATGATCTTTTAGGTCTCTTCCAACCCAAACTACTCTGTGACTCTATGAAAATATCATACCTGGGAGCCTACAGGAGCTGTCCTGGCCACCCTGCACTCCTCACCAGCTTGGCAAGGGCAGGACCCAGTGCCCGTAGCAGTGCTGGGGGCTCTGTCACAGACATGGGTTGAGTGTGGAAACAGCATGGAGGAAGATGACTTATTTTGGCCCAACTGGGGGAAAAGAAAGGGCTTTCCATGAGTGCAAGGACTATTATCCCTCTTCTTGAAGCTGACACCTGCCTGCAGTCAGCATTGCCCCAAGGGGCCTAAAGCTGTGATCTCACCAGCCCTGCAGTAAGCTGGCACCTGGGCAGACTCTGCACAGCCAGCATCACCCTAGGGATTAGAATGAATTTTATTCCCTCTAGGGAATAAAACCATCCATGTTGTCTTTGCTCAAGGGCTTAGGCTTCCCAGCAGCAAGAGCTGTAGGCACACAGAGCGCCAGAGTGTTCCAAAATATTCAAAGAGCGATACAGGTCCATCTTTTCCCTTTTTGTTTGCAGATGAAAAGCTCACTGTGGCAACAAGCCTCTGAGGCACGCATCAAAATTACAATGATGTTCTGGACCCAATTTTAGCACCGTGTCAATTATGGTCCCCCTCTCTTTCCTTTCATACTCCTCCATCCCAAAACAACAAAAGGCAACAATTGCAGTGACCTGCAGAAAATGTAAAGCACAAGCCAGCTGATCCCTGGCAACACAATAACAAGATTAGTTCATCTGCAGTGAACAAACACGTATTATGTGGGTTTTAAAGTTAGAAGAGGAAAATGCTGTGGGTTTTATGTATTTCTATTCAGTAAAGCTGCAACTTATTACTTCCATGCAGCTGAGAAGCCCTGTTTTTAAAAATAGCCTTCAGCTTGTTTTGAAATCTGCAAGCATCTCGCTTTGTTTTGCAGCAGTGTAATA
>NW_009935216.1:40228-40547 GCF_000696875.1 Nestor notabilis | reverse complement strand
GATCCCGAGAGTCGGGTTTGCCCCGGCGCCTCCTGCCCGCTGCTCGCGTCCCCCTCCAGATCTATCTCCTGGCAACGCTTGCGAGTTCATCCACAGCTGAGGGAAGGCCCAAGAAGAACTGGCGTGGGGCTGGTCACAGTGAAACACCCAGTGCCAGGTTCCCAAAGCCAAGTCACAGGAGTTGTAAGACTCTTGAGAAGTGCTGCAGGCATGCACCCAGGAGGTCCCTGCACTGAGGGTGCTAAAAGGTAGGAGGAGTCCCGGAGGGATCCCCTACGGGAAAGTGACCCAGAAGTGGACAGTTGCCCAGTGGCTGGGG
>NW_009935216.1:0-40211 GCF_000696875.1 Nestor notabilis | reverse complement strand
CAGGGAGCTGTGTCCCGTGCTGCTGGCATCCATGAAACAGGGCCCTGGGCTGTTAACATCGGGGCAAGCCTGAAATCTCAGCCCGTCACAGAGCACGGGGGATGCTCATGACTAGAAATCTGCTGAGCACAGCTGAGTCTCAGCCTCACACCAGCTACATGGGTCACCCATACTGCAGGTATCCATAGTGGCATCTCTTGCTCCTGTTCTGGCCCAGCCAGGCAAGAAGCACATCCTCAACCAGCCCAGGGACACAGCAGCTGGTAGGAGCAGCAGATGTGGGCCCTTGACTGGCTGGTCCCTGCTTCAGGCCGCGTTTTGGCCTCTTGGGCTCAAGCTCTCCCCTTTGCCCCGTTCCCTCGGTAGGAAGCTGGGCAGGGCAGGGCAGGGCAGGCAAGGAGAAACCAGGGCAAATCACCTCTGCTACCCTTCCCCAAAACCTTGTAGGAAACCTGCTCCTGGCTCCATAAAGGAGAGACCCACAAGCAGAACACACATGTGGAACTTTCCTTGGGGTGCTGCAAAGCATTGCTAGCTCCCAAGCAAGCCGCCTTTGAATGATGCACCCATCAAACTTAACCAGAGACCATAGGGAAGATCTAAGAATAGACTTGCAGTGCTGGCAGATAAAAAGGGTATCAGAGCCCCCCAGCTCAGGCTCCTACCCAGGATCAAGCACGTGCCTCAGCCCATCCACTCCTCCCTCCCCGGTGCAACAGAAGCAGGTCCCCACTTGACTATTTTTCCTCAAAAAGTTGTTTATTTAACTGTTTTTAATGTTATTTCGAGAAAAAAGAAATCCAAAATTTAGGTAACAAGAAAACCCCTGGTGTAAACTCAAAACTGATGTCAGAACCATGGATGAACGTGAACATCTGCTCCAACACAACGGACACCCAAGAACTTGTGCAGCTTCCTGCTGCTGGACTCTCCCAACACAGGGGATCTCCAGGCACCCCAGACACACAGATGCAGCCCCAGCCCTGCCTGCACTGCAGATCTGGAGTTAATGAAAGCCCCATGTGCTCTGCTGATGTCTTCCCAGCTACTCACCCCACCAGGGAGCAGGAGTTTTGAATCCCCAACTAAAATACAGGTACAAGTTTCTGGTCAATGAGGCGCTCAGATCCCCAGCTGCCCCCTCACTCAGGGCTCAGCATGTGCCTCCTTTCTCCTGCACTCAAGGGAGCAGATTCCAAACTAAAGGGATAAGAAATCCACCAACTCCCAGTGAATGCAGCTTGGGAAGCAGGGACGGATGGACAGGTGAAGAACAGACTTAACTGTCTTAAAAAGAGGCTATTTAGGAAAAATAAGCCAAGTGAGCTTTCAGTAACTATTTGGAACTATACACAGATGACATTCGCCTTAGAGACATCACACACATTGATAGATTTCCTGGCAAGAGCTCTTAACATGGTTAGTGACTACTGGATCTGCTCCAGAGCGAGCAGGCCCTGGAGTATCATTGTGAGGCGACGGGCAGGCCTGCTCAGCGTGTTGTGGGGCTCCACCTGCAGGAACTGGAAGAGCTTCTGCCGTACCTGGTTCATGACTGACCCCATGTGGTCTCGGGTGATAGGGTCGCTGTGGTCCAGATGCATCACCGCCTCCTCCAAGTAACTGAAGGAGAAAGACCAGGATGAGAACCAAACGCAGCACATGATCCCAATCCTATTCGGTTAATTTTAGGGCAGAAGATGCGCAATTCCGCTCCCCACTCACCCAAGCTCAGTGCAGCATGTTCAGCCATCAGAAAACAAATGTTCCTGACTCACAGCAGAGTCCACCTATCTCTCCTCCAACACGTAAGGGCAGCCTATAGCTTCCAGCCTGCAGTATGTGCCAGACAACCTGGCTGCCTGCGCTGAAGCCGGCACACTCACCTGCAAGCCAGAGCTCCTTGCAGTGCAGAAGGTGACACCTTGTCACAGCTCTGCAGGCATTTTCTTTAGTGCCTTTTTAGCATAAGCAGGATTAGTCACTTATTAATGACATTTTCTGTTGCCCAGAGGGGCTGCCCCATCCCTGGCAGTGTTCGAGGCCAGCTTGGATAGGGCTTGGAGCAACGTGGTCTAGTGGAAGGTGTCCCTGCCCATGGCAGGGCGTTGGAGCTGGATGAGCTTTAAAGTCCCTTCCAAACCAAACCAGCCTGGGATTAAACAGTAAAAATCCTCAGCAGTGAGTCTTGTTTTATGTAGGGATATATTTAAGGTCTTCTTCCAATACATCTATCAAGGAAGGGGTGTGGGAAAAAGAGGAACTTTACCAACGAGCTGTTCTGAAGTTCAAACAAGCCCTAAACCACAGCCTGGGCACAAGGCAATGCACTCACTGCGACAGGTCTGTGCTAAGAGACCAGCCTGAACTTAACAGCAGCAGCTTTAGCTCTGGTTACCAGCTCATCTGTAACTTAAAGCTCTTTTTCAGTTTTTCTAACTTGCTTTATGCGTGTTGTAAATTGAACTAGAAATTTGACATAAGTAATTTTTCCATACAAGCCATGGTCAAAACCTGCAGGTAATTTAACAAGTTAGGGGGGGTTAGGTAACAGGGGTTACTCATCCACTAAAAATGTTCATGGCAAGCATCAGCACAGTCACTGCTTTGTCACACAAGCTTTGCTTGGAGCATATAACAGACATTACTGCCAGTAGCTCCTGATGCCACCTCCCACTGAACGTGTCTGTCAGACACGACAAGAAACTGCCAACACAAAGCACAGCAACACGGTAAGAATTAAGGATAGAGCAAAGTTGCTCTAGATACTAACCTACCTAGGAAACATGGCACCATCCCTCCTTTTTGCCTCCACAGTGGATTTGTTGGTTAAAGGGGATTGCTGCACAGATTGTAAATACTCACAGACTACAATGCAGGAGGTAACAGCACCTACAGCTGGGTACCCCTTCCACTAACTATTGGGCAGCAAAGGTCTCCATGGCAATGCCTCCAGCTTTTCCCAAGTCACTACTGGTTGTTCACATGCCAGTAACAGGCTACAGAAGCTCCAGCTTTCATCAAAGCACCACCTTCCCCTTCCAGACAGTGAATTAAAAGCTACAGCCAAAATAGGTCTGCACAGGTTCAGACCCAGCGCCCTGATCATACTCACTTCAACTTCAGTTCCGTACGAGTACCCAAATCAGAGGAGAGTTGCTGAATGAGAGAGAGCAGCACAGGCTGGGACAGTGGGCATGGATGCTGCCCAAATACTTGCTCAGTATCCACAGTCTCACACACGTACAGAACAAGGTTGAGATCAGCTGCTGTTAGAGCCTGCAAGGAAAACACAGCTAGAAATATAGAGGAAACAGCAGGTACGTGAGGGACGCAGGACAGAGCAGAGACAGTCCTCTGCCTTGGGGCAGCTCAAAGGCTTGCCAACCTCCTCTGGGAGAACAATTCTCTGCAAACCCTGCTGTACATGCAAGCAGGAGTGTGTTCAGGCTCTTGGGAGACCCCTGTGTCACAGACACTGTACTAGGCTGAGCCAGCCAGAGGGGAGCAGGTTACAGTTAGCAGCATGGAATGGGGACATTTTTGCATCCTCTGTCAGCCATTAGCATGGCATTGCCATTATTTCCAGAGGAGTTTGTTGACAGCAGCTCAAACAGATCTGCCTACATATTCAAAGGCAAAGGCAAGGTTAGGCCTCAGCTGGTAGATCTGCCTCGAGAGGGTTATGAAGCTGTTGCTCTTCAGCGTGCACCATGTGCCACTGCTGATGGCAAAACATTCTGGCTTACTGGAGCTCTGACACTGTCCTGACAGGCCATGGACAGGGCAGAAAAATTTAACTGCCTGTCGTGGTTCAAGCCCAGCCGGCAACGTGGAACCACGCAGCCGCTCACTCACTCCCCACCCTCTTCCTTCCTCTCCCCGGCTCCCGGAGGTATGGGGAGGAGAATCAGAGGAATGTAACTCCCATGGGTTGAGATACCAGCACTCCAGTAACTAAGGTATAATACAAACCACTACTGCTACCAATAATAATGGTAAGAGGAATAACAAGGGGAGAGGACACAACTGCTCACCACCCGCTGACCGACACCCAGCCTGACCCGAGCAGCGATCTGGGCCTTCCGGGTAACTCTCCCCAGTTTATATGTGGTATAGAATACCCCTTTGGCCAGTTTAGGTCAGGTGTCCTGTCTCTGCTTCCTCCCGGCTTCCCCTCCTCCCTGGCAGAGCATGAGACTGAGAAAGTCCTTGGTCAGAGTAAACATTACTGAGCAACAACTAAAACCATCAGTGTTATCGGAATTGTTCCCAGACTGAAAGTCAAAAACACAGCACTGCACCAGCTACTAAGAAGGAGAAAAAAATGACTGCTGTAGCTGAACCCAGGACACTGCCACCAAATCATGCAATCTGCATGGCTCTGGCTCAACCTGCATGAGAATGCAACTGCACCCCTCAGTCTGCTGCCACGGGTCTTTTCAGACAACTCCCATATAAGTTGGTGTGGGATTATGTTCCCATCTCAAGGAGCCCTTTTCCTTCTTCTCCATTCCCGAGCAAGCAGCAATGCCCACTGCCAGGCAGCCTATGTACCTGCTGGAAGGCTTGGTTGAGGCGTCCCTGCTGGAGCAGCTGGAGAATGTGAGTTTGCTGAGACTGGAAATCCAAGTGAGTGGAAGGGACTGGAGTGCCAGCTGCTGAGCGCATTGCCTGGACGATGCTTGAGGTGACTGCTGCTTGCTGCTCCTTCATAGCCAGGCTCACTTCTTCTTTAATGACTCGCTGTACTTGGGCCAAAGTGGACTCCTGCATGCTAAAAAAACCCAAACCAAAACAAACAAACAAAAAAAAAAAACCAAACAAACCCCAAAGGCATTTCTGTAAATGAAGAACTGAGAGACAACACTGCACAAAGCTTGTCCTGGTGAGAAAGCACAGGCTTGCTTGCTTATTATAGCATGACTCCCAAACGGTTAATACAAGTGGCTCTGAGGCACAGGCATTGGAAACATGCTGCCAAGGAAGCCCTGTGGCTAACACCCAATGGCCCAGGGTACATGTGGAAGATGCTGGGATTCTGTGTGGGAAAGTGATGTTACAGGGAACTAAGTTTCTCATTACACAGCCATCTTTAATGGCTCTGGGTTACAAACAAGGCTAAACTATAGGTTAACCCCCAAACAGGCTCAGCACTCTAGATCTGTCAGATGCAGCTTTCTCACCTGTAGATGACACCTTCAGAATGAGAATACACTTTCACTGAGCCTGTGACTTCTCACAGAAGACCAGCTCACAGCACAGGCTTTATTGTTGTGTTACACCTTTCCCCTACGAAGAGCTGGATCCTCTGCTCTTACAAAGTGCACAAAGGATCAAACCTGCTCTACCACAGGTAAAATAGCAGGACTTCCCTGGGAGCAAGCATAGCCCATGCAAGACCAGAATTTCATCTGGTAGCCTTCCTGGCAAGTGTGGTCTGCTTCAAAGATCCCAATGTGCTCAGTCATATGTTCTAGTGGCTTAAAGTAGACAGGGGGATTCCGCCCTGCAGCTGGCCACCAGCCAACCTTAATGCCTGGCAACCTGCCACCAGCCTCATGGTGTGAAGGTGGTGAAGGCACCACTGGGATTACACCCTGGAACCGGGACAGCCAAGCATGAATTGCTGCAGAGCAGCTGGGAGGACAGAGTAGCCTGCAGAAACTGTTAGAATGTCTGAGGACATAGCGCTAAGAAGAAAGCCTTCTAAAAGGCTGTTTCCAACTGATCTCCAGGAAGTGTTCAGACTTAAGTGTGCTTATGGGCTTTCTTGTGTCCCTCTGTCCTCCATCATGCATGCGGGACTCTGTGAAAAGCAGGCCCTGAGCTCTGACATGCAGCATCAACACAGCTA
Organism: Nestor notabilis; assembly: GCF_000696875.1. Taxonomy (NCBI): domain Eukaryota; kingdom Metazoa; phylum Chordata; class Aves; order Psittaciformes; family Psittacidae; genus Nestor; species Nestor notabilis. The sequence continues at coordinate 34,354 of NW_009935216.1, read as the reverse complement.
TGATCTTTGTTTTGTTCTCTACAGGACAACAGATACACCAGCCCATGTGCTTTACACCACTGTGCAGAGGCAATAAGCAGACCCACAGTACTTGTAGTGAATGGCTTGTTTCCACAACTAAGCAGGGGGAGGTTTTTGTCATGCACACGTGTACCTCTCACTGACACATCTTTCCGCAAGCCCAACTGCCAACTTACTTGCCCACAAAGATGCGCAGCTGATGTTCCACCTCAGCATGGACGCTGGCTGTGATAGAGGAAGCCAGCTGCTCCGTGGTGCTCTGGAAGGTGCTGGTGAGCTGTCGAAGCTGACTCAGCAGCAGGTCCTGGGCCTCCTGTTCTCGTACATTCTTGTTCTTCAAGTGAGCCTCAAACTGCTGGACATCTGCAACAAGCAGGGAGGAAGACATTTATGCCATCAATACCTGTAGAGATGTTCAGGGTAGAAATCCAGCTGCCAGGCTCTACATGTTGTCTAGCAGAAACAATTACTGGGCCCCTGTATGAGAACAGGAGAGAGGAGAACACACAAGCCTGGTTTGGGGCTGCGTAACAATAACCAAGAAACCCTGCCTCCAATTTCCCCATTACATGACATAGCCACAAAGCCACAAGTTCTCTCATGACAGACCTTTTCAGGTGCTCTTTGTTCAGGACAAGATAAAATACCCTCACTCCCACCTTTATTTCATTGACAGTGTGAGTTGTGATCTGCATTAGTGATGGAGTTCAATGCCAATGAAGAAAAGGGAGGAACATTTCTGACCAAAGAAAAATCATGTCTACAGGGATCAAAAAGCTATATTTTAAAACATTTTATGAACTGGTCTGATAAAAAGGGAGAAGAAGGCAAGCTCTATATACTTGTGGGAAACTTGTGAGGAAGAGGAAAGGGTGCAAAATAAAGAGCAGCTGGAGACACTCTGCAGATCCATGGGCAATACAAATTGCTGTGCTAGCACTAGCCAACTTCATATGCCCTCAGAAACCAGCTCTGCAGAGTAATACCTGCCAGGCCTCTCAGAAGGCCAAGGAACTGGATCCCAAGCCTCCTAACAGGAAAGATCTTCTCCAGTACATCAGTGCACAGTTTCCCTTACTTAAGGATATACTTCTCTTTCTTCCAGCCTGACCATGCCTGACACTGTTCAAACACTGTTTAACCTCTGATTATCCCCATACCCTTCTCTAAACCATCCTGAAGCCATTACCCCTCTGAAATGAGGACTTAGCTGCAGGACTGCAACCCACTCCATTATCATTTTCCTGATGGCAGGATGCCTCATCCTGACAGCTGGACTTTACTACTAAATAGATGAAGTCATAGATTCACATAATGAACCCAAGTGTTTTACTGCATGGGCTACAAAAAACAGAGGTGAACCTCTGTCCCAACTGCACCACTCACAAAAACCTCCTCACTTCCACTTCCCAAGTGTGAAATGGAAAACACAGATGGACTAAGAGGTTAAACAGTTACCAGTGAAACTCTGAAAGGCAAAGGCACGGGGCCAACTTGTTGTCAGCCACTAATGCAACGATATTGTGCAGAGAAAACTCAGAGATGGAAATCTACTCACATTCCTGCGTACCCTGCTTGAAGGTGTCATTAATCTGCTGGAACATGGACTGGCAGCTCTTCTCGAAGGCTGGCAACACGACACTCTGAAATGCTTCTCTGTAAGATGACTGGATTTGCCCCTGCAGAGTATCAGTCATAGTCCTCACAACAGCATCTGTAAGGTTCTTAACAAGCACACACAGAAGAGATTCCAGAAAATTAACAGCGTGCTGCAGACTAAACACTAGAGGTCTCTGTAACACACCCACACCAGAGAGGGACAGCTAAGTGTCAGAAGTGTGTATTTCCTCAGCTCTTTCCACAGCCAGAACATCTGGTTGCTGAGGGATTGCCTGAGAACATAATGATTCCCCTATAGTTCAGTTGTAGAGCAAGGGAAGCTGGCACAGTCAGGCATAGCTCCTTTCCCATTCCCCTACTTCCCTCCCATAAGCCACCATTATCTGCAAACTAAGGTAAGTAACAAGCTTCTGCTCCCTAAAAAATGTAGAAATGGAGAACATAGGGGAGAACAGAAGAGTCAGTCAAGTTTTCACTACTTGGCTGATTGAGCTGGCCTTAAAAAGCGCTGCTGTGGTGAGAATCTCTAGTCTAGTAAAAAATTAATAGCTTGGTAAATGAAAGAAAGGGCTAACGAGGCAAAGCAGGGAGGGGAGTATACAATGAGCTTGCTCTTCTGATGAGACCAGGAAGGAGCTCTGACCCCTCGCAGCTATACTGACCTTACCTGGAGATATAGGTGAGGGCAAGAGGTATGAGGAGTTGCTATCCAGGCAGGTGACAACTCAGTATTCCATAAAAAGCTACACTCTGGTTCTCCTTACCTTTGATTTCACTAGCTTGGCGATATTTTCTTTCAGTGTCCCCTCAACAGCAGTGAGCTTGGCAGCAATAGTGTTATTTAGCTGGCCAGCAATAGTGTCCATGCTCTTGGAAATGCCTAGACACAAGAAACATGTCACAGTTGCAGCTTAAAGCCTAGAGTCACACTTCAAAACCCAGAAAAAAAGAAAATGGAGTCAAACTCTTCTTGGATATGTCACAGCTAGGGGCAATGGTCACAGGCTCTGGTTTGGGAAGCTAAGGTTGGACATTAGGAGAGACTTTTTGCTAGGAAGGTATACTACAGCTCTGGGAGTCAGAGAGGCTGTGAAATCTCCAACCTTGAAAGTTTTCAAGACTTGCCCCAACAAAGTCACAGCTGACCTGATCTAGAATAGTGGGTAGCCCTGCTTCGAAGCAGGACACTAATGGCTGCAGAAGGCTTTCCCTCCAGCATTTCTTACATGGATGCTGCTAGTGTGTCAAGGAAGAGCAAAGATAAGTTACGTTTTCTCTAGTCAACTCCCAGCTTTTCCAAACTCATTACCCTCTTTTGCCTTCCTGCACTTAACAGACTCCAGAAGCTTTATGGATTACAGTGGCAGGCCAGACCTCACTCCCTGGAAAGGCATCCCCTCTGGCAGCCTCAAACCTTCCAAACCACAACTCCTCTTCTCACACAACAGAGCAGCTCGCAACAGTCTGAAAAGACTAGTCTTCATGTAACCGAACTCCTACTTCATTTCATGCCAACATGTACACAGCATGCTTTGAATCCCCATGGGACTTCCACCTTCAAAACCAAGGCAGCAAGACTCACACTGGGGTACAGTCTTCTTCATCTCCTCACGAACGGTCCTCTCCAGACGGTTACATACCACAGTGGAAAGGGATTGAGAGAGCTGCTGAGACAGATGCTCCTGGAGCTGCCCATTGCGCTGCTGTACTTCCGTCAGCAGTCGGTCTAGTCTTCTCTCTATTGAGAATGCGTGTTAAGGAGCACAAACAACAGATTTCCTCTCTACCATCAACACCCCTGTCCACAGTGATGGACACTAGCTTCACCTCCAGAGGCTCAGTAACAGCAAATTCACAGTTCTGGTGAAAGAAGGGTCTAATTAAACATTGCTCATGTGTTCCAGTAAACAACAGCATGCTGTTAAATAAATGATCAGGGTGAGAGAAGAGCTCTGGAAAGCATGATAAAAAATGCCAAATGGCTAAAGGAAGCTCAACAGCAGCATTCCCTACATATTGTGGGTTAACTTAGCTGCTCCTGTAGGCAGCTCAGCCCCTCGCTCACTCACCCCTCTGCAGTGGGATTCGAGAGACAACAGGAAGGGTAAAAGTAAGAAAGCTCATGGATTAAGACAAAGACAGTTTGATAGGTAAAGCAAAAGCCACACATGCAAGCCAAGCAACACAACAAATTCATTTACTGCTACTCATCACCGGCCGGTGTTCAGTCATCCAGAAGTGCTTCAACAGCGACTTGGGAAGACAAATTCCAGCACACCCCTCTTCTTCCTCCTCCTTTCCCACAGCTTCTACTGCTGAGCACAGTGTTGTAGGGTATGGGACATCTCTTTAGTCAGTTCAGGTCAGCCGTGTCTCTTCCCTACTTCTAACCCACCCCCAGCCTGCTCACTGGTGGAGCAGCATGAGAAACAGAGAAGGCCTTGAAAGGGATTAGCAATAGCCAAAACATCAGTGTTATCAATGTTGTTTTGGTCACAAATCCAAAACATATCATATGAGCTGCTATGAAGAAAATTAACTCCATCCCAGCCAAAACCAGGACACTCCAGAAAGTAAAAAGTCCCATATCCATAAAAAGCAAATGGGTAAAAATGTTTCTACAGCATAGAATTGGTGGCCATGAGCGATACAGTGCACAGGAGCAACCCAGGCTTAATCACACCATGATCTGGGTTGGAAAGGACCTTAAGATCATCTAGTTCCAGGCAGGGGCACCTCATACTAGACTATGTTGCCCAAGGTTGTGTCCAACATGGCCTTGAACACTGCCAGGGATGAAGCATTCACTACTTCTTTGAGCAGCCTGTTTCAGCACCTCACCACCCTCACAGCAAAGAACTTCTTCCTTATACCCAACCTGAACTTCCCCTGTTTCAGTTTAAACCCATCGCCCCATGTCCTGTTGCTACAGTCCCTGATGAAGAGTCCCTCTCTGGCATCCTTGTAGGCCCCCTTCAGATACTGGAAGGCTGCTATGAGGTCTCCATGCAGCTTGTCTTCTCCAGGCTGAACAGCCCCAATTTTCTTAGCCTATCAATAATAAAAGCTAGTTATACCTCATGAAGCAACCAGCTCCCTGAAGGAGCCAACATACAAACACTGAGATGCATGTCATCTTAAAAAACATGAAAGAAGAAAAAAAGTACGAAACCCAACCATCCAAAACAAACAGTGAAATGAATTCAGCTGCTGACAGAATTCAGTGCAGATAGGGAAAAATTATTCTAATATTAGAGTATAGCTCTAGACTCCCAACTTCAGTAGACGGCTATCTGAATTACCTCTGAAAATATCAGCCTAATGATGAGAAAGGAAAAACCAAGACTCATTAATAGAGAAAACAAAAATCATTGTCATGCCATAGAAGTTGAGTGGTTGCAGCCTGGAAACAGGCTAGTGCTGCTTAGTTTGGGGGACACAACCAAATTCAGTGCAGTAAAAGATGAAGGAACTCACTACTCGCCATACAACAAAAATAATTGGTATCAGGTTTGAAAACACCAAAATAAAGTACTTTTCAGACAACACATAAGGGACCTGTGGACCACCAGAAGTATATATGGGTACAGACAAGATAACTCTCTATTCAGCTATGCAGTATGGCAGTCAGATGCTATTTCAGGTGCAAGTACTGACACGCCTTAAAGAGAAAAATGAGGAAAGGATCATCCCATAATTACTGGCCGCTGCCTGACAGGCTAACATATTACGTGCACCTCTAGTCTACTCTGGCATTGCAGCACAGTCTTAATAGTAACAAGAAGATTTGGTAGCATGGAGAAGTGTCAGTTCTTCCCCATTCTGACTTTCTTGCCCTTTGGAAGGGACTGAGAGGAACTGAAACCGTTACACTGCAGGCAGGCAATTTTAGCGCACTGACGGCCTGTGCTACCAAAGTCCTTGAACTTTCTGAGCCTTCTACATGCCTCTAGCCTGCCCCACAGCCTTCCACTCCTTAGGTACAACCAACATTTGCACACAAGGATACGGCTCTGCTCCTGCTGGGAGTTAATCAGCCTCTCCATGTGGCCCATAACGTTGCTCTGAATAGTATTAATGTGATCCATGAGTCTTTGCACCAGATCCATCTGGTTCTGACGCAGCCAAGAGAGCTCCTGCTGTTGCCTCCTCAATATGCACATCACCTCCTCCTGGAACTCTGGTGTCATCTGTGTGAGGACAGGACAAGGATTCATTTCTAACAGGATCAGAAGGTGGTCAAGCTTTCCACTAGCTAAGTAACTCCTGTGCTAAGGACTGAAGTGTAACACACAAAGCAGAAAACAGAAAGCAGCTTAATGCCCACTTCTAAGGCTTTTGTCCCAGGAAATAAACTGATAAAGCAAGGTACACGAAGTCCCTGCATGGAATTCATAGATGGCTGCTTAGAATATCAACTGTTTAGATTCAAGACTTGCTTCAAACCTCTGGCAGCTAAAAGAAAACAGAAGAAAACAGATACTATTCACTTTTGGCCATGTATTAAGAGAATGTTTAGGCTTTCTAATGTAAATCATGTCCTTAAATACTTAGAAAAGTGCTGTGTAATCAGTAGAGTAAGAAGGAAGTTTCCTAGAGCACTTTTTCAGCTCTTATTTATGAATAACGAAACAACTGGAGAAATACACGTTTATTGTTTGTATCTTTTCACCTGCTCAAAATATCTAAAGGAGGCAAATGCACCAGAGCAGTTTAGGAAGTGTACACAACTCAGAGCACTTTCTGCCAGATATGAGGGTATCATCAACAGGGTTAAGAAATTCTGACAGGCCAGTACCACTGTGAACCTTATTTTTCTGGGAACAGTTTATCCTGCTGCCAGTGCACGTGAGTCATCTCTGCAGGGAAGAGGGAATGAGTGGTAGTGTCTTAGATGATATCAGGCATTTCTGTGTTCTCACAAGCTATGCAGAGGTGAGAAGGGAGCCACCTGCCTGGATAGCACTGAGCAGCTCCTTCACTGCCAGAGAGCAGAGCAATGCCAAGCCTGGCACAGCTCCATCTCAGCCTGCTGGGGCACATCAGGGGCCTACAGGGCTTCAAGGAACTGGGATGAACTTTGTCTCAGGTCTCTAGTAGGATAGCAAATAGAGCTGAAGCATCATGCCCCTGGGACAGACTCAGAGCAGCTTTGACTCACCAGGTTGTTAGATGATCTTGGTGACTGGTTCACATCCCTGGAAATAAAAAGAGAGAAAGTAGTAATCCAATTACATCAATTAACTGCCCTTATTAGCCAAGTCTTCTGCCAACATAGATCACACATTTTACAGTTGCTTTAGCTTCTACACTCTAGCTTATACTTCTATACTTCTGCTTGCCCAATATCACACGAAGAGTTGAGGGGAAAGTGATGAAATCCCAGTCCTTACAGCACTGACACTCCATCATTTGCACTATCCACAGGCCCTGAAGTTCCTTACAGACCGGTCCCTTTGCAGGGAGGAGCTTTAAACTAAGGCTTAATGAGGACTGTTATAACACAAAATGCATGCTGATTTTTCAGTTTTGTTGAAATTCAAAGCCAGAAAAGGCTTTGCCAAACAGCTTTTGAAGGTCTCCTGATCAAGTGCCCATTTGTTAAATATAGAATTAATGAGCTTCAAATCATCTAGAATGATTCTAGCTCTGAAGAAGAAACTATTGATGCACTCCAGTATATACAGCAAAGAAAAACACTAAACTAATCCACTAATATTTCATGCCTCCATCAAAGTCACACATCTATGAATACTCAAATGCTACCAGAAGGCAAGTAAACATTCGTTGTTCCCAGACAGTCTCCATTCAGCAACCTTTAAGGGAGTGAGGCAGGAAAAATGAAAGTCACTTCAGGGGCTAAGAGTTTCTGGGTGTCACAGCACAGGATCACAGACAAGAAATTTAATGCCATAGCCCACCTTTGTTGTAATCTGCACAGCTAGAGATCCAAACCATGGAACACAATAAAAGGAGAGCATCCTGTGCTGCTCTCCTCACATTAATGCAGACACCTTGGTCCAACTTGCCAAGGGCAGACCCTTCCAGTCACCAGTTTTCAGTTACAAAACATTCATATGGGCATGTTGAGAAATACACTAAAGCAGTAAGCAGATAACAAATGACAGATATTGCTGAACAAGGGCACTGTGCCAGTGTTCAGAAAGCAATTAGAAGTGGAGGCCATGTGCAGGTATACTCACACCCTGGGTGGTAGTCAGTGTCTGAGTAACCAGCAACACCTTCTGTGGTGTTACTGCCATTTGTAAAACAGGGTGATGGTTGGGAGCACTTGGCCATTGCCCAGCCTCAGACCCTGGCCTTGCTGCTAATGACTAATCAGGTTGTGGCCCTGCACAGCTGGTCCCACAGCCACATGTCTTCTGGCAAACCCAGTGTACCTGTCATCTTTCTTGCCCTTCCGCTTTAGCTTTGGAGAAGCTTGTGGGGATGTCTTGGCTTTCCAGTCCTTCACAGGCAGCCTTTGTGTAGATGCTTTGGCACCAAATCCACCTGATGTAGAAGCCAAGCTTGCAACTTCATCATCATGGTCACTAGAAAGGAACAGCAGGAGAGAGAACATCGCTTGCAATACTGGACAGAGTTAGCCTTCACTAATAGGAGGGATTTACACTCTGCTCTTCATCCACATGTGGGCAGTCACACAGCTAAGCAGCTCTCCATTTGTTCTTTAACAGAGAGATGTCCACAGAGCTCAGCATGTGCTGCTCTGTTCTGATTCAGGCCTGCTCAGGCTGAGCTCAAGTGCTGTATTACAAGACTTTCATGTGCATTTGGGTCAACTGTGGTTGAGACAGTTTGGGGAAACACCACCTGTTCTTACTGCATACACACACAAGGATGTGACACTGGCCAAGCACATAGCATATCCTTACAGACAGAAAGCACTTCACACAGCAAGTATTGCAGGAACAGAGGAAAATCAGGTTGAGTCTAGGAAGTACGTGATCCTCAGTACCTTGGAGTCTTACAGCTGCTGACCAGCCATCCAATACAGGCTGCTTGCGTCAGTCTGAATTTCAGTGTGGCATATGAATGAACTCTCAGCCGCCAAACAGGGCTGACCTTGCCCCATGGAGCTTTAGGGTGGCTCATCAGTGAGAAAAGGTGTCAAAAGCACGAAATTCCCCCTTTACTTTGCTCTCATGAGACCTCACCTGAAGTACTGTGTTTAGCCCTGGGGCCCCCAACATAAAAGGGATGTGGAGTAAGTCCAGAGGAGGCCATGAAGATTATCCAAGGACTGAAGCACCTCTGCCATGGAGACAAGCTGAGAGGGCTGGGCTTGTTCAGCCTGGAGAAGAGAAGGCTCCAGGGAGACCTTAGAGCAGCTCCAGTGCCTAAAGGGGCTACAAGAAAGCTGAAGAGGGGCTTTTAACAAGGACCTGCCGGGACAGGACAAGGGGGAATGGTTTTAATATTTAAAGCCTTTTTAATGGCTTTAAGAGGGGAGATTGAGATGAGATCTGAGGAAGAAGTTCTTCCCTGTGAGGGTGCTGAGGCCCTGGCACAGGTTGCTCAGAGAAGCTGTGGCTGCCCCATCCCTGGCAGTGTTCAAGGCCAGCTTGGACGGGGCTTGGAGCAACCTGCTCTAATGGAAGGTGTCGCTGCCTGCAGCAGGGGGTTGGAACTGGATAAGCTTTAAAGCCCCTTCCAACCCAGACAAGTCTACAATTCTATGAAACTAACTCCTGATATACCCTCCCTACCTTATCTAAGGCACAGTATTTGGAAACTGATCCTTCAATACATTTTCACTGGTAATTAAACCAAGCTTGGTACATGCTTTTTGAAGCAACACAGTCAAATCTTTCTCTGCAGAGAGTAAACTGGACAGTGCCCAGAGGCTGATCTCTTTGTTGAGCAGCTGAAGTCATCAGAACATTACAGAAGCTGGACTGCATAGACACATGAAGTCAGGAAACAAAGCAAAGACATTCACCCCACATGTGAAGGCTCGCTGCGGACAGAAGCACGAATGTAGCCTGAACTGAGTCCATGCAGGGCGAGAGAGGGGGCTAGGCACTCTGGTACCTTTGTTCTGCACTAGCATCCTGGCTGTCATGCTGCAGCAGGTGGTAGCTGTGTCGATGATAGGAAGAAGTCTTGTGCTTTTCTTCAACCTCATCCCTTGGGCTGGAGGAGGAAAAAAATACCATCATGAATGTCTCTTTCAGCTTGGATATTTGCTCACTTCACCTCTCCTGAGAAATCCTGACAGAAGGTCTAAACCAGCCAAAATCCCACATCTATCTGCACAGATATAGAAAGCAGCAGGTGCTATGTAGAGCCACTAAACACTCCAATTTCTCCAGTTGTTTTTCTGGGGGCCTTCAGAAGGGAGAAGCAGCTCAGCTATGCTTCAGGCACTAACCAAGAACAATCTCCCAACAGATGTTCATGCAAGACAGGTAAGCCACTACTCCAAGTGGGCAGTACAGAGCACTTCAGTGAACAGCATTGTCTTGGGTTTGTCTTTCCTCAAGGAATACTGATCTCTGGGGCAAAAATCAGTGCTTCCCAGTTCTTTCAAGTGTCTTGACTAAGTGTGTGAATTACATGGTTTAGGTTTACCAGACAGAATTGCAACAGTGATTCCAGTCTCAGTTTCATAAGGATTTTGAAAGCAAATGGCATGTTCTTCTAAGCTGTAAACGAGGTCTATGTGAAATCAATTGCAGGAAGATCTTTAGACAGAAGTAAGCAGTTACTTTCACATAGGTGGCTGCCCCATCCCTGGCAGTGTTCAAGGCCAGGCTGGACAGGGCTTGGAGCAACCTGATCTAGTGGAAGGTGTCCCTGCCCATGGCAGGGCATTGGAACCAGATTAACTTTAAGGTCCCTTCTAACCCAAACCATTCTAGGATTTTCTATGATCCTATGACTTTACTGAGCTGTAATGTAAAAAACAACACCAACCAACCAGCCAACCTATGAAAACCAACCAGAAATCTCTCAGATCCAGAGATATCTCATCTGATATTCTGATATGAGGAGTCATGAAAAATTCAAAGACAGAGTGCAAACTCCTATATTTTCTCAACTTTAAATTAAGAGCAAAAGCACTGTGTAGAGACACAGCCTCCGTGCTCTCCCCAGAGCTGTCAGAACTGTTCCCTGAAGCAGAATCCTCAAGTGTGGAGGCACAAAGCAAGGCCTTTCTATTGCAAATCTGATGGGAGGGAACAGCCCTGGGTAGTTTCAGGGACAACACTGATGCTCTCAGCCTGCTAGTCCTGTTGAAAAGAAGGGTGTTTGCACACAGCCTTGGCCTAGACACTTTGGAGATGCCAGGTGTCTCCTGCTGCTCCTGTCGCACTACAAGACAGGGACATGAATTCTGTGATGAATCCTAGCACTGCTCCAGTGCCACAGTTTGCTCCTGGTAAGCAACGAGATGTTGCACCATTCTGCATGCCTGCTGCATAGAGACATCACCATTCATTTCTGACTTTTAAAGTACTTTATTTATAATGCCAGCTGCACTGAGCCAATCCTGGAAGAAAGATGTACAATTAACCTGCAATCAAATCTGGCAATCAGTTATGTGTGAATTGATTCCTTTCAACAAAAACACCTGGGGCAGAATATAGCTTGTACTGGGTTTTATTAAAAAAAAAAAAAAAAAAAAAATCCCATCTCAAGTCTCTATTCCAGGGTGAACATGAAAGCCAATAAAGCAGACTTTTCACCTTGTTAACAGAGTTCCTTTATGCTACAAGGAGTATTGGAGAAGACAAACTATTAGAGCTTGCCTAGGAAGTTCAGGACACAGCATACACAGACCAAGCACATAGGAAGGCTGAATTATCAGATCCCTTAAGGAAAGGAGGGATGGAGAACAGCTCTGGTTTAACCTCAGCATAAGAGCTTTCCACTAAGCTAGCGATTTGGCAAGTGCAAAGAAATTGCCCCAAGCAAGATAAACGCAAGCGATTACCTGTCTGCCATGGTGTTCCTGGTTTCTCTGGTTATGTCAGGAGCTGCTGGCCATGGCTGACTCACAACACTGTCAGAAGATGCATTTTCCTGAGTTAAAGCAGTCTCCAGTAATGATGGAGCATTCAGCCTGTCCACCTCCACTGGAGGCATGTCCAACGAGTGCTGGCTATGCTCGGAATTGTGCCGGGTGCCTGGAGACAGCAAATGCAAGGCTGAGGCAGCGGATGCCATACTGTCTGCGTGATGGCTGGGCTCCAGCACCTCTACAGGAAGCCCAGAGGGAGCTGCCGCAAAGCTGCGTTGCAAGGTCTCGGAAGCAATCTCAGGAATATCCTGGGACATGACTGTGGAAGCAGAGGAAATGACGTCTGGTGAGCGCTCACGGGTGGGAGAAGCCTGGGGCATCACCAAAGGCTCCACCTCCTGCAGTTCCAGTGCTAGAGAAGGGTTTCCCGGTGGGACCTGAACACGAAAATCAAACAAAAGCCTTCAGGATAATGTGAAGACAGCCCAAGAGCCTCTAGTACCTTACAGCAACCACCCCTGGAAACAGCCAGTTGTACCCTTTCCTCACATGATCTCTGTGCTCCCACTGTTTGTCAGATGGAGAAAGGCCCCAAGACTTGTAACAGGCTCTCAGCTGGGCTAACACCACACTTAACCAATGTTAGTCTGAACACACCTTCAAAAGAAAATCGAACACCAGTTCAACTTCCCTGCTCTGCTCCAGGATCCCTTCTCTTCGAGGGGAAAAGTTAGTTTTAACACTGAGTATCTCCTGGACTAAAAAGCTTATGTCAATTTCAAGCTTTGGTCATAACCTGTTTTACATCATACCTGAAAACGAAGATTTAGGAATAGGAAATGATTGTTTCAGACTTGTCAGACCAACAAGGAGTAAGACAGTGCTTTCCAGGTAGCACTGTCTCCTAACACAAAGGCTGACCACATCCAACCATTGCGACAGTGACAGCAAAAGCTAGAGCTGTCTCTAGTTTTCAGAGAAATACTGTTTTACATGACAACAAGGTCCATTAACATGGGTAAACCTGCCAGCAGCTATGTTCCAGAGGGCAGACTCTGGGCCTTTTAATATCCAAGGAAGTGTACTTTCAGCTTGCATAGGCCCAGAGAGAGAGATCCCTTGTCCTAGGAGAAGACTAAAAGGAGCCTTACTGGAATAGCTGCCTTTGGTGTCAGCTTGTCAGAAAGGCCTGGGATAAGAACTGAATGGCTCCTAGGACTAGTCTGGAGACCGCTGCTACTGCTACTCAGTGTGAGGCTGGTGTCCAGCTGCATCTTGGGGCTCACAGTCAAGTCTTCTGATGGCCTGCAGGAAAAAGACACAAATGAATCAAGCAGGCCAACCTAATGGTACAGATCTGCATCAGACACTCAAGGTGAGGAAATGGAATCCACAAGTGAATGGAGGAGCCCAACCCAAACAGCAGGAGTGTTGTCCAAGCTCTTGCTCCTTCCACCATGGTCAGCTACTCCCTGTTGACTAGCACCTGCAACTCCTAGTGCCCAATGAGATACTGGGTAGAAATAAACAAGCAAAAGGAAGAGGAAAAAAAACAACAAAACCAAAAACCCACAACGGGGAGGATCGCAATCTCTTCAAATTCAAGGTGTCAGTGGAAGAAGGGACCAGATATATCTTCAGTGCCCACTGTATGGAGTCTAGGGAGAATCAGGACATTATGGGATAGGTACTTGTCCTTTTCCCAGCCCCTGGAGGTGAAATTTTCACCTGGTATGCAGCCCAACCCACTGCAACACTAGTAAGGTTCTCCTAACAGCCCCAATTATCTCCCTGTCCTTGGCGGCTGCATGTGCTCTTACCTGTAAAAAACCAGCCCTTTGGGAGAAGCATGTAAAGCAACAAAACTGAGATGCAATAAGAGAATCTTTCTGAGGCACAAATGAAACACTATTGTTGGCCCCTTGGATGACAACAGGCATGCTCCAAGCTGCACTAGAGATGCAAACAATGGCCTCTGTAGCGATGCTGGGACTCAGGCCAGTTTCTAACTCAGGTTAGTCTCCTCTACAAGACGCACTACAGCTCTGTGCCACCCTGAAGGGCTGTAACAGTTCAGCTGCAGATATATTATTTAATACACATGCTATTTACCTGGGCATAGAGGCATCTGTGACAGAAGTGCTACTCATGGCTGTGACTGTAGTCAGGGAACTGACAGTGCTGCCTTGAGATACAGCAACCTAGAAGAGAACACAGTAGTTAGGGTGTGACAGAAGAGTTCAAGAGAACTTTGCCTGAGGATGCTGGCTCCAGAACTCCTAAAGAGTCTCTGGTGAAGAGGGAATAGAAAAAACAATAGGTCAAGTGGTACTGTTAGAGTGCTCAGGTGCTGGTCGAAGGCAAGCCTCAACACACCAATCACATGAACCACGACTGCTGTTATTGAGGAACGGCTCTCCCAAAAGTGGCATTCTGCATGGCTCTGCACCAGACTCCCATTTTGTTCTTTGAGCCTAGACTGCTCTGCCCAGGTCTAGTGAGGCCAGAGCCTGTACAGAGTTTAGGTCCTGCACTGCTGATACATGGAAGCAGAATGCTCTTCTCACCATCTGTGAAGAGCACAGTGGGACATGCTGGCCCCCACTGCTGCTTCTGGCTACCAGAAAACACCTACAGAGAGCAGAGAAGTATTCAGCTGGGGAAAGCTGGAGTGGCCAAGCTACTTAGGCTTGACAGTGCTCAGGGCAGAGCGCACAGATTGAGCTAAATTAAAGGCTGTGTCAACCCTACAGTGCTACTGGGTGCTGGTGCCAGCTGGAAAAAGCCTGCCATGAAACAGGTAGCAGTGAAAAGCCAGGTTTAAACTGAACAGTTACACTGTCAAAACTGAAGAGTGAGCTGCTCCTTGCAGCAAAGAATATGTGCAATCATCACTCCAGCAACGACTTCTCTCCTCCCTTGGGACATCTTTGCATTGGGAAGGATACCCACCCACAGGTACAAAATTAACTCCTGCACTCAGCAACTTTGCCAGCAACAGCAAAACCTTTAAGAGGAGTTTAATTTATTCTTTACTCCCCAAGATGTCACCAGGGTGGTCTCTCATTGGTCAACGCAGCATGAACGCCCTTTCTATGTATCTCCATGTGCCATCTGTCCTCATTCAGGCTCCTCCAATACATGTTCCAGCTGTGGTGACAACCATGGTGTCCTCCCTTGGAGGGGGAAGCCCTGCCTTAGGATGTGTACCTGCATTGCTCCTCACAAGCACTCTCCTGCTTCCCTGTAAGAACAGTAGCAGCACACCAAGTAACTGCTGACAGTTAATTTCTCACAAAAAGGCAGAGAAACTCCAAAGAGCACAGATTCTCACCAGTGGAATCCACACCTTGCTATTAACATGCAGATCACTTTTCTTAAATTAAAAAGTGTTTTTCAAAGTGCATCCTTTATGTCTACTCCCATTCTAAAAGCACACAGAGAAAACTCTACAGTCACAAATTCAGTACAGAGGCACAAAGGCAGGTTATGAAGCAAGAACATCTGAGTGGCTTTAAGACTAACATGACACTTGGGTGCAGAATGGTCAAGAAACAGCAAGCTCCTGCACTTCCACTTGTTGGAATATTCAAGAAGGGCAGCAGAAACCTGTGCTGAGTTAGACAGATGCACACCGTCACCACCAGACAGCCTCTAGAAATGCCCAGCAGGGCCCAACAGTGTGTGCTTCAGCACTGCTGGCCACACATATGTGACAGGGCATTAGCTCTTCACCAAGACACTTTGCTATCCTTTGCAGAGATCTCTAAATCCCAAGGAATGCTCCACAGGCTTCCTGCTACTGAAATCCCTGGTACAACCACAGATGACTTGCCTTCTGTACAAGCTAAAGCCTGTAGCGTTAAGAGTCAAAAAACCCTACTGAGTGGCTGGATCAATGCTTTGCAGATCTCAGGCAGATGTTACAGTCCCATCTACCTACCTGATCATTTCAGACATGCATTTCCACAGGATCCCATCAGACAGGATGTGCAGAGATGGCATATTTTCTATTATATCACAACCCCAAACAAGACATGCAAACCAATAAGAGCAGTCTGCCAGCTTAGACACAGTTATTTAATAAACTCATATTTCTACACCACACAGCTACATCAGCAGGTTTGCAGCTGAACACAGCACTCACAACACAAGCTTAGGCTAGCTTAGCATTTTAGACATGCCAACATGTCTTTACTCAGTTTGGTTACATGCACAGAGTTTCCTGCATGCTCTGCATTCAGTTGACATAGCCTATCAGAGTCATTGCAGCCTAGAAAAAGTTCCCAAAAACATCAAAATCCAAACCCACCCCTTGTACCACCACCAGCAGTTCTGATTTCTGGTTACCTGTTGAAGCGATGTACTCGGTGTCATGAATGCATCTGGAGTCATCAGCTTAGGTTTGGCATCATTTGAGAGAGAAAGGAAGTCTGCTGGCACAGGCAGATCAGCAATGTGTCGCAGGTCTGGTTGAGAGCCATGCACTGATCCTTTTTCTGATCCCAGCTCTTCTGTGCTTAGATCAGCCATGTGGTCTGGAAAGGCTTCCAAGGGAGAAATACAAACCAATTTACAGGATCTTCCCCCAAAAGCTAAAGCTTTAATTCCAGAAGTATGAACTTACACCATTATCAGACATACTTGATTCCAAAAAGAACAAGCAAAAAGACCCTGCAACATCCTAATCAAATCCTGTGTTATGCTTACTCTTTGTATGCTGAAGAGTGGATTTTATCAGGCTTTGATAATAAGAGGTCCAAGCTTCCTTTCTTCCCTAAATGCAAGGCCAGTTTAACAGCCACATCCCAGAATGGTGAATGAACTGAGAGAGCACACTACACATTGCCCAGTCCCCTCTGCTCCCAGAGCTCTGGTGTCACTCTAGTCTCTTCCACCTGACAAGAGACAAACGTCAAGTTGCTGGCATAAGTGCAAAATCACCTAGGAAGGTGCACTCAAGCATGGACAAAGCATTAGCACTCCTAGCCTAACATGTCCCCATGCTCCATCCTCACATGTTGTTTAATCAAGGACTGTGCTTCACAACTAGTTCATATTCAGAACCCTTTACGCAATGACAAACACTATTTAAAAGAGGCACCCAAAGCTGCCTCTCTCCTCTCCAACAACAACCTTTAAAGGCTCAAAGATAAATTTAACACAAATCCTCACCAAATTCTTCTTGAGAGCCATGGGAAGGCATGGATGCATTCGTGTCAGGGCTATGAAGAGGCTGAAATCTAATCTGCACATCCTGTAGAGCCCTGAAAAAGAAACAGGCATCTCTGATTAGTTTATGAATCACCAAAGGAAGTCGAAAGCTTAGAAGATTTCTCTTCATGGAACTGATTCTCTTGGAATATGCCTTTAGTGTCTTCTGCCTCTGACAGAAGTAATGGAAGCTGATCCTCGTCAGCTGCGTCACCAAGTTGTTCTGGTGCCCAGGGTATTAAAGAGATGTTTCCCAGCACTTACGCATGAACACAACTCTTAAGTCACTGTGTACTCATGATGACAAAAATACTAGGTTGCCATAGCATCATGCAAGGCTACTTCTTGGTAATGACATGCTAAACACACCACTAGACGTTTCTATGGGGCCAAGTAGTTTTTGTTATGAACAAAAGGAATTAGTAAGTTAAATTTCTACAAGTCAGTGAGGGGTTAGGAGAACCACACAACTGCCCATGGTAGCTGCTACACATACTCACTTGGTGTGCACACAGAAGAGTTTTATCAGCACGCCTGCTGCTGATTCAACAGCCCCAGCTCCCTGAGCACCTTCTGGAAGTGAGACAAAAGTTAAACAGGAAGTTGGATGGAAACTGTAGACAAAGTACTAGGAAAACATTACAGCAAGTAGAAGCAGCAGTAGAGCACCAGCACAATACAGCTTCCTCACATTTCCACTTCAGAAGTGATTCACCCTGTTAAGGTAAAGTATATCCTGCACTCCTGTTACTTTTCAATGTGAGAGCATTCAAGTTTGCTCTAATCCAGCCAAGTTTCAAGAAAGATAAAAAAAAAAAGAATGGATACCTCACTAGTTAAGAGGAGAGGTCTGGAACTGCCAGCAACTTGTTCTGGCTGTTGAAGTGACTGGTTGGACATATATTAAGAGAGACACACTAGCTTATGTCAGACAGAAGTTCAGACTAGGGCTCAGCCATCCTTTGCTGGCTGCAAACAACTGTGGTTATGAAAAGCTCTGCAATAACTTCACATCAGCACTTCACTGTCAACATCTACTCCACACCAGCACCAGTCTCACTGCTAAGAAAGCTGTGTAGAAACATAAACCCCATGAAAAAAATTAACTGCACTCTTATGTAAGTTGTCCTCATCATGTAAGCACAAATCAGGGACCTGAAGTTTTGGTCCCAATCTGCTCCTGACTCACTGCTTGTATCAGTCATTTTTACTTCTGCATTTCAGAGACATATGGCACCAATATTGTTAACGCCATGAATTAACTATTACATATAATAACAGACATAGGGAAGCACACAGAACCAACTAGGTTGGAAAAGATTCTCTAGGTTGGAAAAGGTGGAATTGATTCTCTTGAAATATGCTTTTAATGTTTAGCATCAAACCATTCACCAGCACTGCCAAGGCTACCACTAAACCATGTCACTAAAGGTTTCATCTACATGGTTTGGGAACACTGCCAGGGATGGTGACTCCACCAATGCCCGATCACCCCTTCGGTGAAGAAATTGTCCCTAATCTCCGGTCTAAACCTCCCCTGGCACAGCTTGAGGCCGTTTCCTCTTGTCCTATCCCTTGTTCCTTGGGAGAAGAGACCAGCCACCTCCTGACTGCATCCTCCTGCCAGGTAGTTGAGGAGAGCAGTAAGGTCCCCCCTGAGCCTTCTCTTCTCCAGACTAAACCTCCCAGGTCCTTCAGCTGTTCCTCATCACACTTGTGCTCCAGATGCTGCACCTGCTCTGTTGACCTTTTCTGAACCCACTCCAGAACCTCAATGTCTCTCTTGTGGTGAGGGGTCCAGAACTGAACACAGGATTCAAGGTGTAGTCCAGGATTCTTTCTAACAGGAAAGATGCTACTCAAAGCATCTTTCCAAATTTTACTAACAGAAAGGTAGGAGACCAGGAGTAAGCCAAGAGTTGAAGAGAGGCAGCAATCAAGGAATGCCTGCATGGGACAGTTCCAGATGATTCCCTATCGTATTCATTATAGTAACAGCCAAAAGAATGTATCTCCTGTGTTTCTCAGAAACCTCTCCTCTAAAAGGTTTCTTGTTCATTTGTGTTGCAAGATTTGTGATTTGGGAATATGCCTTCCAGATACAATGGAGAATTCCACCCTTTCCCTCAGCTCCAACTGTGCACTGTCCTCACATTTGGCACAGCTCAGAGGAAACCAATTGGTTTCTCAGACTATGTGCTCACACCTCAGGTGTTTAATAACACAGAGTGTACTCAGAGAAGCAGCCACAGAAATATATCCTGCCAGTTCTTCCAGGAACTCTTTTGCTCCTGTGAGCTTGCAAAGGGTGATGGAGGGAGGGAGACATATCCCAAGAAGTTGTCCCCTGTGTTCTGCTGCGGGCAATGACACTGATTACATCACGGCTCAGATACCAGGCAGCTGAGTACTTTCACCAAAGCCTCACTTGCACTCACTTCAGCCTGCACAACTCTGGAACGCTTCTTCAGTAACAGGAACACCTCAGTCAAGTTTCTGGGTGCTAAGGGGCACTGGCTTCAATCTGGGTTGGGAC
This sequence comes from Nestor notabilis, assembly GCF_000696875.1. NCBI lineage: Eukaryota > Metazoa > Chordata > Aves > Psittaciformes > Psittacidae > Nestor > Nestor notabilis. Next base: position 14,975 of record NW_009935216.1, on the reverse strand, counting down.
TTCAGGTTCACAATATTTTCTTTACAAAGGAGTACAGTCCTGTGACAGGGCACCAGAGCAGAGTCAGAAGTGTCACATTTGGGGTCCTTCAAGTGCAACCAGGTGAAGCCACAGGTGACCTCATTAGCAACTAGTCCTGCTTCAAGCAGCAGGTTGGACCAGAGATCTCCAGAGGTCCCTTGTACCCAGCTCTACTGTGCTTCCCTGAAGTACTGTAGCTGCACAGGGTGTATTTCATACAAGAGAATAACAACCATGTATTTGTTTAGATTGAAAAAAAGCTTCTCAGTGGTTCCAGGTGATACAACAAAAGGCAACAGGCAGTTCCATCCAAACACGTGGAAGAACTTTTCTGTGGGTGACTGAGCATTGGAATAGGCTGCCCAGAGAGGTTGTGGAGTCTCCTTCCCTGGAAATATTCAAGAGCTGCCTGGACACAATCCTGAGTAATGTGCTCTAGGTGACCTTGCTCAAGGAAGGCAGGACTAGATGACCTCCAGTGGTCCCTTCCAGCCTCAGCTGTTCTACGATTCTGTGGAAATGGCCTTAAAATGACCTTAGGTTAGCATTAGAGTTCAACCATTAACCCAGTACTGCCAAGTCTACCACTAAACCACATCTCGGAGCACATCTACACATCACCTAAATATCCCCAGGGATAGTGATTCCACCACTGCCCTGGGCAGCATGTTCCAACACTTGACAACCCTTTTCAGTGAAGAAATTGTTCCTAACATCCAGTCTAAGACTCCCCTGGTGCAGCCTGAGGTCATTTCCTCTTGTCCTATCGCTTATTAACTGGGAGAAGAGACCACCTTTCATGGGAAAGCCAGAACCAGACAGGAGAAAAATCCTGATCTCACAGCAGCCAAATTCTCTTCCCACCTACCTACACTCAAGTTGTCACTTTCCTCTTCTGGTGGGAGCACCTCAGTGTGCCTTAACCGACAGCGGCTCACTGCCTGGATGCCAAAGCTTAAGACTGGGTGGGTAAGGAGGAACTCTGAGATGGAGCTGAAGTAAGCTTTGCCCTCCTCTTGGTTCTGCATCAGCTCCATCACATACAAAACCTGGAAGAATCAGAAACAGGAAGTCACTGGACTTTCAGAGCAGACCATGCGTTCGTGTGTGTGGACTACAAAGTCTAGCATCTGAACTAAAGCTGGAACAATGTAAATAACAGGAAGAATAAAACCTGTGCCATTTAAACCTGAAACAGAACACCCACAAGAAACCTCAACAAGCACACTCCTAACTGAGCCAGTGCTGATCAGGGACCCAATACTATTGTGCCAGACACAGATTTCTCCAAGTGAGAGCTTTACTTCAGGGTAAGAAATAATCCTGAAGGCTTGTCAGGATTAATCAGCTGAATTGTTACCATTTGCCATCTTACAGTGAAATAGCTGAGGACAACCTATGCATTTTTAGTTATTAATGTGCAACTCCTAGACCTAGGCAGCAGAACCAATCACACAGAAGGCCATTTCTCCTTCTGGTGCCATTACCCCCCAGCCACCAATAGAATGAACCACCTACTTTTCTTTGCACATCACTCAGTATCAGATATTCAGCTGAGAGGTCCAGGCAGACTTTCAGGCTGGGAAGAATACTCATGGAGCTGAAGATGTCAGGAGAAAAGCTAGATCCACAAATAAAGGGGGATGGAGGGTGGTGCAGAAAGCAAGGTATATTAGCACAACCAGAACAACTGCTATGAAACTGTATTAGTTAAAACAAACAAACAAACATCTTAAGGAGTTTACAGCCACATTACAGTGCAACCACCCACTAGAACAAAGCCATCACTGCAGAAATCAGTGCTGACTTTGGCTAAGAGGGAGATCACACAATAAGATCTAGTTAAGGATTCTGAACATTTATATCAAAAATTACAGTTTGTCTTTACTTAACATGTTCCACAAACCAAAATAACCCATCTACATGCTTTGGACCTTCTGTAGTATATGGAAAAAGCAGCACTCGACAGAATGCCATATTCTTCTCGCTTTAGAAGGGCAATTCAGAAGCAGCCTTAAGTGTGCAAGTGATCAGAGATGTCATGATCCACCATAAGAAAAGAGAAAGCAGGGAATGTAAGTTGAGCAAAGGAATGTACTAAAGCAAAATGTGAACTTATGAATGTATATGGCTCAGCAAGTAAGACTTGTATAACTGCTTAAGCTCTGTTAAAATAGCAGCTTCTGACTATTAAGATCAGAAAAAGCAATAATGGGAAAAGATCCTAGATAGGTTTTTGAATCTCTAGTATTTTTACAGAAGAAAGCACTCAAGGTATGCAATTTTGGAATGCCTCTCCTCACACTACAGGTATGTCTATGCTCTGCAGAACAAAGCAAAGACAACTGCTCTTGGTAACACCAAGGTATACACGGATCAACTTCTCCAGCCTTGCCGAAGCTCAACCTGACAGTCTGCCACCGCCCTGATTGCCAGTCTCTCCTATCTGTTGAAAGCTAACGAGGAGGCTCTAACTGGGGCTAGAGGAGACTCCACTGAGGAACAAGAATCACCTCTGCAAAGTAAATATACCTGGAAATTGAAAGCTTTGTTATGATCCACTGCTTAGAGTAAATCCAGCCCTTCAGGGAGTCAACACATCAACACCTACCGGACAGTCTGCAGACAGGTCCAAGACACAGTGCACCACATCTTCAGTTCTCTGTTCTGATCTGCTCCTGTGATGAGAAATCTCCAGAAAGGAACCCTGAAAGCACCACAGAATTAAGTTTTCTTAAGGAAAGTCAGGTCCTTCCCTCAGGGAGATTTCACAGAAGAGCTCCTCACAAGCTGCCCATAGCTGATTGTGCCTCAACATGTCTTAAAAGTTCACAGAAAATTTCTGCTTCTGAGGCACCACCACAGCTCTCAAGAACATTAAGGCCACAACTGCCTGAAGAATAAAAATTGAACAAACACAAAAAAAACCAAAACCCAACCCCAAACAGAGAAAAGCCCCAAAGAAATAAATCCCCAAACCTATTTCTTAATCAACTGCAGTTGAAATTTGGAAGATAACAGGCCAGTTTGAGCTGACCATACCATAAACCTGAAAGGGCTCATCAATTTACAATTTTTGTTGCTTTTGTGGGACTGACACTAAAATTAAGGTCACTTTAGGCTGTGCTCCACAGCCTTACTTATTTCTCCATCACCAGAAAACTGACTACAGAGACGACAGGACTTGCTCCTGCCACAAAGCTTTTTTTCTGAGTACAATACAGTTACAAGGAACCCTCCAAAGGCAGAGTTAGAAGACACTACTAAACTTTGCTACTCTAAAGTACAGGATTGGGGACTTACTCTGGGTCTTGTTTTTTATGATTGTCACAAAAGAGTAGGCAGGAAAGAGGCCTACCATCATGGGGTTTCCACTCATGAAGACACCTAGGAGAGAATCGGAGAAAAGAGCCAAGTGTGCAGGGAGTGGTAAGCAAGAAAGATAAGATGTGGGCTCTGAACACATTACTCCTTGTCCAAAATCTGCATTAAAGTCAGCAGCTACCAAGATTTATCAACCTGTAGATGTTTACAGCCTTATAAAATAAGGAGATCACAACCCAAGCAGGCAGAATTGTGACCAATAAATAAATAAACATACTTGCCATTTGGTTTGGTGTCTTAACAAAGGTACAATGCATGAAAGAAGTCAACATTGAAAGGAATAGCTCAGAGAACCTATCTGCATTTATAGGGACAGTGCAGACGACTTTGCCTACAGGCTGCACAAAGCACAGAACTCCTGTTGCCAGACATAGCTCCTTGCTTTTTGCAGAAGCTCACCAAACCTTGTGTGATATTCCATGACACAACTCTTCGGCACCAAAATACTTCACAAACATTCACCCTGTATCTTTATAATGTCCTGAGAATCATCATTGCAAGTGACTCTATAACAAGGAAATTCTCACAGAGAAAATGCTGTTCTGTGTTCCAAGATCCTTTATTTTCTAATCCTCCAGTTACCTTGGCTCATCCTGACCCTCAATATAGATCTGCCAGAATTTGACAAAACCGTCATGGCTTGCTGTGGCCAGCACAGTTCCATCTGGAGAAAGTGCTCCCTCACTCAGGCACTACACAGAGGGAAAAAGAGACACAGAAGATCATGTTATAGTATTTTTATTTCACAGGAAGAGAGAGTCTCTTCAGACAGGAATCTGACTAACAGTTTGACAGTACAGGTCAGAGTGATTTCTGATAGACATGTCACCAGGCAGCTTAACCCTTCACAGAAGAACTGCCAGGGTTTCATTTTGTTGTTTAATAATAATTAACAATCACCTCTTCCAGACAGCAAATTTAAGTACAATGGATTGTGCTACTACTGTTCCCACTGTTACTCATGTTATGAACACTTTGGTTTGGGATCTTCTGGCTTTTCGCCATCATTATCATTTCATAATCATTGTTTTATTTAAGTTGTACAATTACTCTGTCATCATCCTATTTGAGAAGTGAAAATGGGCTCTTTCCAATTGTTTCTTTTATATTCAAAATATCACCTACTGGAGAATCAGCTTCAGTACTGGTGCACTGTATTCACAGATACATCTATACTCATTAGGGAGATCATAGAAGAATAAAGATGACACTGGGCTTAATTTTCCCCTTCTCATCCAGCAGTGAACCACAGCAGTGTTAAGTGTTTCATATACTAGCAGGTATAAAAAAATAGTTGAAGTACAGCCCAGGTTATCAAACAGGCCCTTGGAAATTCAGATTACTTTTATCAAGAGCCATTTTCAAAGCAAATGACTACACATTTGCCTTGGCTCTTTAAACAAAAGCTACATACCAATAGTGTGTGTACATTGTACACAGCCAGCAGGTTGTGGCAAGTGTGGATGGGTAAGAAACTGGGGGTTTTTACAGCCAAGTGTCCTAAGAACTACAGCTCCTGAGACACTCAGAGAAAACCTGACTGACTGGTACCGATCTGTAGCGGTCACCTACAGGATGACAGTAAAGAAAACAAAATAGGTTCAAACCGTGCTGTGGCCTTTCACTACGATGAAGCCTTCTTTGATATTAGGCACTTCCACTGGCCAGGAGCTGTTGTTCGTTCGGATAATGTCCAAATCCCACACCTCTGCCTAGAAAACAAACATGCAGGCACAGAGGTTTATTTCTACAACTACTGGAGAATTTCTTATATCCTTATTTTATATCCTGATATACCAGCCCAATGAAAAGTATGTGACATGAACTTTCCTGTTCCCACCTGGTTTGGCCATTAGATGCTTCCCTGGCACCTAGCTGTACATACAGGGAACCACTTGTGGCAGCTGTAGTTGCTGCTCACCAAACCTAGGTACCCTAGGTACTGCCTCAGCCTGAGCATACAAGTGATGCCTCTGGCCCTCTGCACTGTTTCTAGTGGTCTTCACTATTTGAAGTCCAGCAGAAGTTATCACTTTCTATCCTCCTGAGACCCAGAGAATGACCTCTCCTCAGAAGAGAGGAATCCCACATCTCATATTACAGCAGGATCCCCAGTATGGACTAGACAAGAGCCTTTACAACTCTAACTATATCACCTCTTTCCTTCAACAGATTCTCTCCCTCTAAGGATAATAACAGGTAACATTTCAAGTAGGTTTCCTTACCCTGTCCTCATGCAGCAACGCCAATGTCTGACTTCCTTCTTCACCACTCTCCTCATTATCATCCGGGATGAAAGGGCACCAGATGATTCTTCGAGAGGTGTTCAATGGGGTATTGTCAGGCCGCTTGATGTTAACCAGGATCTCCTCTCTGATCACCATGGTTAAGGAACATAACGTGCTGGCTGTGCTACTAATGCTCAGCAGTAACCTATTCAGGCTTGGTCCTCTGTTAAATACTATTAAACCTCAAGATTTTTTTGATCACTGCAATTCAAAAAGAAACCAGGCAAAACGATTCTGCTATGAAAGTAGACAAGGTGGCGTTTCTTCACTGGCAGGAGAGGTTAAGCTTATAAAAGTTAACAGATTCTCTTGCAGGCTGCAGACAGGGACAGGATAAGCACAACAGGCAAACAATCTGAATGTGCAATCCACACAGCTGCTGATGGATAGATTACAGTAAACATCACAACACTACCACAGAAAGACAGCAAAGCTACAACATTGCATAGGCTAAGCGCTCTAGTCCACCCCTCCAGATCAGATCTTCAACTAAAACCACCCTTGCTCCATTTAAAATGATGGTACACAATTAAAACTAAGAAGTTATAACCTATGATGACATATCCCACAGACTGACATACTTCCCAGAAGGACTGAGCAGTCCCTCCTAGCAATGAAATTATTTAGGGCAATGAATCAAACATGGAAAATAAGCTTCAGGACCACCAAAAGAAGAAGGATGACAGATCTGGAAAGAAGACAGCGAGTGGAAGTATACATATTTACATACTCTTCCTCTGAAAAGTAACTAAGGAGAAGAGCTAGAATTGGATAAACATGAGTAAAAAAAACTCTGTCACAGTTGAGGTGACACTGCCCATGTGTAAGGCCAGCTTGTACAGACTGACACTTCTCACCAACTACTTTCGTCTGGACCAGAAAGAGCACTGAGGTACACTCCTAGAATTTCAAGTTGGGTGCAATTTCAAATAATGATTTCACCAAGTACAGGCACAGGCTGACTGATTCGATACTCTGGAAGGGGCAAAACTATCAACCTTCCCTCTGAAAGCTGCTGTTCTCGAAAAGCGACAAAAGAATTTGCAATTTAAAAGTTGCATTCACCTCTACCCATTACACAAAGACTGAAATGAGGTCTATTTTGACAAGATACTGTATTTTTTCTTTATCCATGGCCAGGCGCCAGACAAAAAGGTTGCCAGCCTCATCCAGGCATGCCAGCTGGTTGGAGTTGAGATGAGCAAAAGCCAGATCTGCCACACCGCCAGTGAATCCTTTCAGCAAGGTCCTCTCAGCAGCGCTGATACTCAAGACCCGCACCATAGCAGAGCCATTGCTGGCACCTGCAGGAAAGAGAGGGAGAAGCCACCATTTATCCATGCAGTTTCTCTGCAGGTTTGCCTCTGCTTTCAGCTCCCATCCTGCCATCAGCTGTCCCTGGCAGCACTCTGAAAACCCGTAACAATAGGTACCATGTTAACAAGCCCTTTCAAGATAGGCACAAACATTCACTGCACTTTTCCTCTGTGGTGCAGAAGATTGCAGTGACAGCACCAAGAGGGACTTTGTCTGCCTTGCAAGGGGCATCTCAATTCCACACATCATGTGTTTTTAAAGCACTGCAAATTCTAAGTTATCCAACTTAAAAAGAAGGCAACAGAAATAGATTTCTCATGATTCCCAGGATTATTCTCATAAAGATACCTTCATTAAATGCAAGGCTTAAATCTTTTTCATGAGCTCATCATAAAGCTACCAAACCTCCAAGGCTGACCTCCAGTGACAGTGAATTAAGTTTAATTGCAATTTCATTTTCAGTAACTGGAAAAAAGGAGTCAGTGAGAGGCAGGTAGCTCAAATACATGCTCTGTAAGAGGAATGTAAAAAGCACATATATTGACCTGGCAAAAAACACTGCTCTTTAGCTTGCATGACTGAGAAGACCATGCTTTAGAGCATGCGCATAGCAAGTAAAGTTTACAACTTCACCGTTTCGGACAAACATTACTATAATGCAAGCAGTCCATCCAGCTTTCCATAGTCCTACTGCACCCAAGCTTTAATACCTTAAAAAAAAGGGTTAGATACCCTAAAACTGCTCTAAAATAACCCCAGCTAGGAAAAATCACAGCAGCAAGTAGAAGACTTCATAGAAGGTCCGACAAACTGATGGGTGCTAGCATTAAAAGCAAGTGAAGAGCTGATGGAGCCCCAAACACTGTGTTTGTACATGAGAGCAGAAAGAGACACTGCAGATGACCAAGTGTTCATTTGCTTCCTGTATTTGTGAAACAGTCTTCCCCTGCATGGTTCTGCTTTGCTCTTCCTTCCACTGCAAAATACGCTGCATTGCTCTTTGGCTCCTCTAAATTTAGCCTTAAACTCAACTCTAAATTTATGCAAGCAAGTCCGTCACAAACATTTTCCTGCTCATATTACCACAGCACTGTTTCTGTGCTTAGCTACTGAGAAGCTTGTTCATTGCAGAAATATTTAATCAGAGGAGTAAGCTGAACATCAGCTTACTGTCCAGTGAAACCAATGTAGTCCAACCTTTCCTCCATCCCCACGGAGTCCTTCTCTTTCTTTTATTTCTAACTTCACAGAAGGTTTCTTTCTCATTGGAAGCTCTCCTACATGACCTACTCTTCATTGCCCTGTAGCTCCAGCTTCACTTACATTCCCACTAGAATAGGACCCTGAACTGGGTATTGCAAGATGTGTTTCAATTACTGCCAGTTACCTCCTTCTGATGCAAACTTTGCCTCTTTTAGAGATATACAAGCAAAAGAATACAAATCACACCCAAGACAAGAAGGTATCTCACCTCTAATGGCATAAGCCAGGTACGAGTTTGAAACTGCTATCAGATTGCCATAATAGTACTTCTGCTCCCAGTCATATCTAGCAACAGGCTGTATCTTCACCTGCTCAGGATAAAGAAAACAAAACATGAGGAATGTCTGGAATTAACATTTCCCTGAAACAAACCCACCAAATATACATTTTCCTCCAGGGAACATCTGTAATGCTTAATAGGAAACTGTTGGAAGCAGCAGTTGGTAGGAAGAATTGCACACTGAATGCCAGGTAGCAGAGCCCTGAACATTTAAAGTTCTGGAAGCAGGTGAATATTTCCTTCCATTGCAAAAAGGAACACAGCTCACTGAAGTTATGTTGCAGAACACATTACAACAAAGCAGACTTTACCTCTTTATGAGAACTGGGTCTGGATTCCCAGTTCTTGGAAAGTTCTCTGAAATATGGAGACACATTTGCTGCATGGACACTTGCTTTTTAGCTTTAATACTGCTGTCCAAGAAACAGAGTCCTAGTCTTACTCAATAAACATTGCCTCAGTGAGCAAAGAATTAAGAAATACTATGAGAACTATGGCAGTGATCCTCCCTTACACCAGTATTATCTATGAAAAACATACTGTTTTTCATATGATAACACAGTACACTGTTCATTTACTGTCTCTGTGGTCCCTTAATTCACTGCACAGTAAGGAACAAAATGGTATAATACAGAAAAGGGCTGAGAGATCAAGACCAGAGTTCTCTCCTAATTCCTAGCATTTGTTCTGAGCACATCTTAGCACTCTGCTACAGCACCAGTTCTGATCTCAGCAGAACCCGCAGCCCTGATCTGCTGGGTGGAGCTCTCAGCAGGACTGAGGCTAGCAAACCTTCAAAAGCAGCCCTCCCTTCATAGAGAAGCCCTGCCCGGGAAGAAACAACCAGCAGGAAGAGCTTGTTTGCGAAGGAAGAAGATTAGAGGATAATTTGGCCAGCCTCTGGAATAACAGTAACAATCAGCTACAAGATACACCTACAATTTTTCCCCCTTGTTAAGCTCTTTGACAAACTTCTACCTAATTACAGACTCCTATAACACAGGAAAGAAGATGGTAACTTCTGTTTAAACAATCTTCAAGCACAAGCTGATGTGATTAAGAAAAAAAAATAGACAGAACCATCCTTTTTCTTCCTCCTTACCTTGTTACTCCCTCTGGCCTTACTGGTGATGCTGGAATCACTGCTGGCTACTACCTCCACATCTTTTGCTGTTATCACTATGCAAGTGGAACTGTCATCACCAGAAAGGCAGCTTTAATTAAAACAAAGGGGACAAAAAATATCAGACAGGACTCACAGGAAGCGAAAAGAGGTCAGATATTTGCTTCTCATAATTTTAACAGCAATGAGGAGTATCTATGCAACTAGGAAGTTTGAGCAGAACTGAAAATTAAAAGAAACTACTTTCAGTTAGGAGTGTCCCTTCCCCACGTGCCACAGGTTTGAGAGCACCAAACACCTGGTTTGTTCAGCTTAAAAACCTCCAGTCTATTAGACTTGAGCACAAACCTACATTTGGTTGAGGTAGCCCTGACTACTACCCAAAATTAGAAGGTGCAGAGAGACCAAAGCCAAACAGTTGAACCTCATCAACAGTGCATGCAGCACCCCCTCTCAAAACTGTGAGCAGAGAACCCAAGCAAAAGCTATTTATATGAGCTCTAATGTTAAAAGTCAGCATGTGAAGTCAAGCATTACACTCATTACTCTGATGTGAATTTGTATTATCACTCCTATGACAATCCAAAGTATTCTATACGCATATGTTCTCTAACATACAAGCATTAAAAGCACAGGTACTGTCCAAAACACACTGATGTATATCCACAAGTCAGCAAACAGTTAGGTAGAACTCTAGCTCAGGATCACTTGTCCTTTTTAAGTTATATGGAGAGAAATACCTGGCCAAGTGCAAGGTCTATCATACTGCAGACTGATAAAAGTCACCCCTCAGGTAACTTGGGACCCAGAAGGAGTCTAGCTGGAGGTCTATGTGAGAATGCTAAATGCTAAGTTTCACCCAGTGACCTGCTAATTAACCTAGATTCTGACTCCTGATGTCCATCATACAGCCAGTCCCGTTCCCCTTCTCTCTAAACAGCTCTGCCAATACTCTTCAGTTCCTGAAATGCAAGGATGGCAGGCTGCACACATCAGCCTCACAAAAGATCTGACCACCAGCACTGACCTACAGCTGTTACCTGAACTAAAGGTGAAACTCATCAGCTTCCCAGCATGCTTGTCCAGGCTCACCAGAACTAATTTTGAATCATCTTCTAGTCACTCTCAGCCTTTCTTCGATGTAGCAACAGGACAAGGGGTAGTGGGTTTAAACTTAAACAGGGGAAGTTCAGGTTAGATCTTAGGAAGTTCTTCCCTGTGAGGGTGCTGAGGCCCTGGCACAGGTTGCCCAGAGAAGCTGTGGCTGCCCTATCCCTGGAAGTGTTCAAGGCCAGCTTGGATGGGGCTTGGAGCAACCTGGTCTAGTGGAAGGTGTCCCTGCCCATGGCAGGGGCTTTGGAACTGGATGAGTTTTAAGGTCCCTTCCGACACAAACCAGTCTGGTATTCCACGAAAACTTACATGACTTGTTTCTCCTGCAGGGCTCCCAGAGAAATAGTGCGATGCACTGGCTTAGCCAGAGAAGGTACATCTCCAGCCACGATGGGGTCAGGCACCAGCAGTCCATTCAGATCTCCGTTATAAGAATTTGATGGTCTCTGGTTCTCATTCACCAAACCTAGGGAAAAACATGACCAACTGAGCACAATATCCATTCAAAACAAATAGCACTGTGTGAAATACATTACCTCCAGATGGTTTTTGTCAGGTCCTTCTAGTCTATCATGTAGAATATGCTAAATTTGTTGGGAAAAGTATTCTTCTCCAAAAAGGATGTGTTAAGAGACCTCCTGTGAAGGAAACTTATCTCTACAGAAACAAGTGAAGTCGTGGCTCTTCTTACACAAGCAATTCCAACAGACCAGAAAAACAGGTACAAGGAACTTGCCAGGTTCAAGGAGAAGATAGTCTTGGATCAGAAAGACTAAGCTGGCAATTCAGATTACTGAAACAAGTGCCAGACCTAAGTGTTCTTGAAAGGTCACTTCCAACACTGATGCCTGCAGAGAAATCTCTGAAGTCCAGCAGTGCAGTGGTTAGCTGTGCATCTGGGGTTGGCGAGACATAATACATTTGTCACTTTCCAAAACTGGCTTCTGACTGAGACCGACCTCAAAATCCAGATGTTTGCATACCTTGGCTATGAAACTGTGCAGCTGTGCCTATGGGATTCCTTACACTCTTCCCTTGGTTGACAAGTCACCTGGAAGTTTATAGCACTTGAGTTCTGTGCAAAGCAACCCCTTGTTCACCATTCCAGCTGTGCTCTGACGAGTGCATGTGCCCTGACACCAACTTGGCCCAGCACAAGTCGCCTGGTGGCCTCTGTGCCTTCTGAAGGCTTTTAGAAAGGGACAGATGTAACGGGTTTAAGGAGACTCTGCTATTTCACTAGCAAGGTAAATAGTTGTTGATCCCCATGGAGAGTGAGCCCACTCCACTGGCACTTACACATTGAAGTCAAAGCTTCCTGTCTCAGCAAAACCCTGGCTTGACATTTTCACTGGTTTTCAAAAGTGAAATTTCAAATACTGTTGCCAGGTAACGACTGCTGTGGAGCTCTTGCAAGATGGCTGCTCCAGGACCAGGAGCTCCACTCTGCCTGGCACACACGTCAAACCCCAACATGACTGCGCACAAGAGGCACGTCCTCTGAAAGTAAGGCAAGCTTTCAGTTACCAAATAGGCTTTAACATAGCAGGTTGAGTGCTGCTGCCTACAGAAATAACTGCAACCATTACTCACTTGCCAGAAGAATATTTAAAATTTGCCTTTTTATGAACAGACTTATTAAATCATGAACTACTGTGCTCACAAAAAGCCTAGCATTGACAGCATATCCCACTGCAAAGACCAGTTGAGTGCTCACCTCACTGCATGGAGCCAACAGCAGTAGCACTCAGCACAAGGAAACTTACAGGCCAGGGAACACGAACCTGTAACCACCTAACACATTTGTGCTGTGTCTACAAGATTAAGATTTGTACCTTAATCCTACAGCATATGGTGGGTGCTTGTACTGTTGCAGCTACTTCCACTGACTGCAATCTATCCTCTGTGACAAAAAAAGAGGAAAACATTCACTATAGAAGCAGTATCCAGGCTGTCAGAGAAAGATGATGCATTCTTTGCTCTATTTGCAGCACCAGGAATGACTCATGTAAGTATCTCTGCTCTTTTATGGACAGCAGGATAGTGACTTTCACTCCATGGGGAAGAGAAAGAGATAAAACTCCCCTGGGGCTGATGGGCATAACAACAGTGCACCAAAGTTCAGGAAGGGGCTCAGCCCATCACTCTTTTTCAGTGGGAGCCAGACAAGCACAGGTGCTGCCTGCACACAATCCCGAAGGCATAAAAGAAAGGAAGAGGCTCAGTGTTTAGTGGGTAGATGAACAAAACCAAAATGTTAACCTGGTAGATCTAGGCCTTCAAAGGGAAAGAAGTGTGGTTGTGTTCATTGCCTTTTTAAAGAGCAGGAACAGAGGAATAATCAGAGCTGAGATACTGAACTCCTCCTGCTCCTACCACCACCTGCACCAAGGGACTCTACTTTCTACTGAACAAAACACTTCCCTGATAAACACCACATGAGCAGGGGCAGCCCATGGAACACCTGGTTATCAGCAGAGATTTCAGCATGGTTTGAAGGATCCAGCAAGGACACTTCTCCATAGCACACTGGCATTGGCAGCCTGTATACATGCCCCAGAAGGGAGCTCAATGGTTTGATTATGCCGCTCCCCCTTGCTTAAGGCATGGCATGGGAAAAGAGCAAGGAGCTACCAAAGCAAAGGGTGATGTCTGCTAAAACTAGGAGAAAACTGCATCAAGAGAGACTGGGGCAGTAGATAATGTTTTCACAGTCACCAAACCCAGCATAAGTAATGAAGCACTGTGAGAGCTTAAGCTCTTTAGAGTAGGGTGTGTTTCTTGTCACTGGACTGCAGAGCATCCAGAGTAACATAACACTGTTCATAGCCACCTGCACCTTATACTGCAAACCCTTTTTCATGGGAAGCAGCTACACTAGCCTCTGCTGGGTATATCTGTAAGTGAAACCCAGGGTATAACATAAACCACAACTAGAGAGGGCCCTGACCACAGCAACTTGATGCCAGACAAGACCAGCTCTACACATGCAATTCACAAGGCTGCTTCTATTCTTTTTCATAAGTCTTGAAGGACCCCCTAGTTTCCCTTTGCTCTGACATCCTAACAAGATTTTCAGAGGCTTTCAGTTAACAAACATGTACTCTTGCTCTTCATCTTCTTAAGTCTACTTCTTTCAAATCTATCTGCTATTACCCAGGCAGTGATTTCTGCTAAGAACAAGAACAGGTTCCTTACTGCCTGACTTACTGTACAATAGCTCCTTTTCTTCTCAACTGTTGTATGCACTAGTGATGACAGAGAAGGTATAACAAGAATGAACAGGAAAGATGAGAAATTAAAAGAAAGAAGTCACACTCAGTAAATACCTCCTTTGCTTCAACCAGCAAGAAAAGCTACTTCAGGGAAAGGCAAATCACCTTGAGAGAACAGAAACAAATCCAATCATTTTCCAAACATGATGCATCCCTTCAGCTCAGAAACTGCTTGTGAAACATGTGCTCCCCATCACTGCTCTGACTTCTTTCAGTCTTTCAAGTACAGAGCGCTGCACAGCTGATTCCAAAGCTTGCTGCTGTTCACCGCAAGTGTTTTACAGGCAGAAGGGAGTCCACTGAACTCTGAGCAGAAAAGTAGAATATCTCAAAGCAAAGGGAGAACAATTACAGCCACTTTAAGAGAAGTATTTGTGATCCCAGTTCACAAACAAATAAAAAGGAGAGTGAAAAGAATGTGGAAAGTTCTTCCCTGTGAGGGTGCTGAGGTGCTGGCACAGGGTGGCCAGGGAAGCTGTGGCTGCCCCATCCCTGGCAGTGTTTAAGGCCAGCTTGGACGGGGCTTGGAGCAAGCTGGTTTAGTGGAAGGTGTCCCTGCCCGTGGAAGGGGGATGGAACTGGATTAATTTTAAGGTCTCTTCCAACCCAAACCAGTCTGTGATTCTGATTAGGATTCTGTGATGATTAAGATGGCACTGACCTCAGAGAGGCCTGGCAGCCCCTTCCACTGAGCCCAGCGAGACACCTCGGGAAAACTCGAAGTGTTCTTAATAAAAGAGAAAGGCTTGGGTGGAAGAGGTCAGAGCTGTCAGCTTGCAGAGCGACATCTCTCGGGTAACAAGAGCCCAGAGACCCGCAGGCGCAGGAGCGAAGTGCGAAAATCCTCCCGCACCACAGAGACCCCTCACAGCGGGTCTCCGCTCCTCTCCTTGCCCGGCTGCACTCCCCAA
>NW_009935215.1:0-20299 GCF_000696875.1 Nestor notabilis | reverse complement strand
TGGGCGGGGCGCGGCGCCCCGCAGGGCATGACGGGAGCGACATGGGGCAGGCGCCATTTGCCAGGGGGCTGAGGAAAACGGGGAAGCAAAAGGCTGAAGCCCAGGGCGCAGCTTACCCCAGCGCCTGACACTGCATCTGCACAAGCTGCGTCTCAGTGTGACTCATAAACAAAGGGAGGCAGGAGGTCTGGCCCTAAAGAAAGAAAAAGCTATCAAGAAAACAGCCAGGGGGTGCCAAGGGTAACCCAACACTCGTCTTTGTTACCCCTTTGCTTGGTTGGAGGGCAATGCAGGGCTTTGTGTAGTAGCTCTTGTACAAGAAGACCATGTAGAGAAAGGCTAAAGGGGTGCCCAGCATTTGCAGGTCCTCCCAAAATAAGTAGGTTGGTAAGGTTACTTCTGTTACATGCAGCTGAGGAAAGTACTGTAGGTCCCATCCCTGTTCCTTTCTAAGGTGCACAGCTCATGGTTACTTTCCCTCAGGCAGCCTGAGCAGGGTCAAGGGATTTAAGCCAAAATTAAGTATTTCTCTTTAAAAAGATTTGTTGACAGGGCAGGTAGTATTTTATGTGAATGTTAAGCTCATAAGCAGATATGAACCCCACAGAAATTATAAATTGCGTTGCCTATATTCTTTGGTGAAAGTGGAGCTTGAAATAAATTTTTTCATCCATCAGTCTTTCTTCTCCAGCTCTACTCAAGAGCTTACATAATGTTAAGTTTAAAATGCATGAAATGATTCATGCTATAATATGATAGTAGTGGTTTTAATTACTTATTTTTAAACAGGAAAGAAACGTTGCCAGAAATTTTCCAGCAGGACACCGAGCTGTTTCTTCCTGTCCTTGTAAACGCCCTGTAGTCAAAAGAAATCCACATAAATTTCTTGTGAAAGCCTGATGATTCTAAGCTCCTTACTTAAAAATGAGCATCTTATAAAACCAAGGCCACAGGAAACAACGTCAAAACAGTGTCCTGAAGTGTCCTTACCCTTTAGTGCAACGAATTCAATCACAACTATAATTTATTGTTATTACCATGTTTACGAGGATCTGTTGAGTCATTGCTGTCAAGGCTTACTCAGCATGAAGCAGTTTACACAGCTGGATACAGCAATCACATTCTGTGGTTGCTTCCAGAGAGACCAAGAGAGAAAAACCAACCAACCAAACAAATGCACGCAACTCCTCAGGAGTTCCTATGTATGCTGGTATGCAGAAAGACAAACAAAGACATAATCTGAATGTGGGAAGGCTTTAATTTCTTTTTTAAACAGCATTATAAAGAGTGGGATGGTATGAAGGATGATAACTTCTGACAGATATTCAGTGCCAACATGTAGGGCTGATGTCAGAGCTGGTTTGAAGTTCCCATCTTGGAACCTCTAAGCCAGGAGAGGTATTGATTAAACTAATCAATCAGTCTTTGGAACAGAAAAGATGCTCAGAAGCTTCTTCATCTCTTGCAGCTGTTGCAGGAGTTTCTAGGAGTAATAGCTGCATTAAACCAAACAGGAGTTCTAGCTCAAAGAAACACCCTGATGGAAGGAAAGTGTAAACCTGAATTTTTCTGCAAGCTTGCTAGTGGGCCAGATTAAAACATCCAGAGCATCCAGATCTCTGGGAAAATAGGTACCAAAACTTCGCTCCATATTGGCTCTGGTCAAGAACTCCCTTGAGAGTACTGGACAAACCTACCAATAATAGGAAGAAAAAACAGGTAGTAAAATTACCAGCCAACAGGCAACTAACAAATATTTACAAGTAATTACCTAACATCAAGTTTCACTTGAAAAATACAAAGTTTCAGCTACTAGCTTTGAAGAGTTCCTTCAACTATGTTCACGTTATCTTCATTTCTTCTTCCACACAAACATAAAATCTACTGTTGGTCTTTGTTTTTCTTGTTAGGTTAGTGCCAAATGGATGCCTGCAGTTGGGCACTTGCATTTCAAGTACAGGAATATTAAGTGACTGAGGAAAGGCAGAGTGTAAGTAAGTATGCATTATGCACAAACTTAGGTATATATAGAGAGAATTATCACTTAGTGGTAATATGCTTGTGCAGTTAAGATTCCTGAATAATTTAGCATTTAAGGATATTTCAAAGCCTTTGTACTGAATACCATTAAATATAATTATCAGAATATTTTATATTTGTCTCTGAAGTCATGTTGATAATTACTGTCTGAAACAACCGACACTTACTTATGGAAATCACATAAATGTGTTGATTTAAGTGCTGAATTAATACATTTGAAGGGTAAAGACGTACGGTAGCACTTCAAGCCAAGCTTTAAATAGTCGAGGCTCCGGGAGCGTGTCCTGAACCGCAGCGGCCACTAGATGTCAGGGTTGGACCTGCATAAATTATTCTTCCCTAAAACGGGAGTAGTTGGTGACTCCTCCACAGTGTAGAGAAAGAGGGTAGAGGGGGCGGCTGGACCAACAAAGACAGAGTGACAGTGGGTGTCCTCGGCAAGATACAATCGAGTTTGTAAATTTCCTACTGACCCTTCGGGTAAAAGAGTGAAGACAAAAATACCCCACAGAGAAGGGGATGCAAAGAGTTTAATAGATAAATCCAACACACAGAAAGAGATGATAAAAGAGGAGTTTTTGTTTGTTTAGTTGGTTTGGGTTTTGGGGAGTTGTTTGGTTGATTGGTTGGGGTTTTTTTGAGAAATGGCCCTATTCTTCACTGTACTGATTTCTCCTACCAATACAATTTCAGAGAGCAAATAAAGCTTTCTTGTGAAAAACTTTCTTCATAAGCAGGCCTCTTTCTCCACCTGGTTTTGCACAAGCTACTCTAGTTCATTTTCCTTGCAGTCAGAACTGTGATTCTGCTCCAGTTATAAGAATGTGCCTTTGCGCTGCAACCAGCTGCAGTCTTTGGGGCTGCTTCTGAGGTAGAGGAAAAACATTGCCAGCAAGCACAGTTTTAAACTCTCTTCCCCTACTAGAAACTAGGTTTTGCTATTGCTCTGTTTTTATAATGTGTAAATACTGAAGCATTTGAAAGCTTCTTTTAGGGTTGTGTGGCTAATTCTTTGCCAAAGCTATCAGATAAGAAGAATATGGAACAAAAATTAGGAAAAGAAACAATACTCTGTATCAAACCATTGAAAGCATACACTTCAAGCTGCTTTTATCAGTGTTCCTGCCTGGAAAAGGGAATTGTATTGTTTTAAATAAGACTGCAACTGGATAAATTCACTGCTGATAAATTTTCTTGGCCTGAGGTTCAAGGCAGGCATCAATTTAGTATGAGACAGTGCCATGCTTAGATATGTTACGGTGTGTGATAATTTGGGACAGGGGGCTGTTGTAATAAGTGATTTGCAGCTCCTGGGAAACAAAATGTTGTATTTTTAATGTCAGTTTCAGTGGGTTTAGGATCTTTTTGTTTTGGTTTTGTTGCATGGTATGCCACCAGGGTTCTACACTAAGCTTTATTAGAACTCCCTAAAGCATTTCTAAAATAACGTATTCTATAGTACACCATTGTTGCATGATGACAGAGTGAAAACATAAAGGTCCTGATAAGGTTAATTGATCATGTGTTAGACCTTTCTCTATGAAACTGAGTAGATCTGTGACCTGATGGTCCCCTGCCTAGGAACAGTTCATGGAGCCCAAAGATTCAGTCTAGGAATTTCACACTCCATCACTTGCTTGTGAATATTACCATGACACACTACTCCTTCTTCTGTATACATTTAAATAACAGCTATGTGCCTCAGGTGTGCACCACAATTTAATTAGCTTAGTTTAGATGCCACTGACAATCTCCTAGTGTGGTATAAGAGCACTGTAAAAGTAGAGCTGCAGTAGGGGTCACTAGCACAGCACTTACAGATAAGACTCAAAATAATGTGGTGATCTGAGAAATGTGGTGTAGAGGGAGAAGATCGGGCACCTCTACCAATAGCACAGTGGAAGTCTGGGAGAGGCAGGTATCACTTGCTGTTTAGAGGGAAGGTCTCTGTTCCTAAGCCATCACTTCAAAAATAAAAACCCCTCCACTAACGGATTAGTTACTGGTTCAGGCTAAAAATAGAGCTAGTAATAGTCTGCCAGGTGAATTAAAACTGCTTGTGTCCACACACATTTTTTTGCAGTGGGAAAGGTTTGCTCTTTTTATGCATTTTGAAATAAAATGAAATCATAGTAGTAAATGCAACAAAACTAGGAAAGACTAAAGGACTATTCAAGATGCAGCTGTATTCTGCCCACACTTTTCTTCGGGTGTCTTTCCTTCATCCACCCCAAATAAACTGTCACAGCTAATATAGATATTAATTGTGTTCCATAAGGTATATGAAAGTAGCAATGATGAAAGATACATCTTTAAATAGGCCCTAGAGAAGATATCAGAAATGTACACAAGATTAAATTCGAATAAATTGATTTGACAACTGAGTAGCTCTGTATATTATATCACTTTTTTCTGTGTGCAGGAAAGAGTAAGGACAGAGGAGGTGACTTTCCTTTTTTTAAGTGTGGCTCTTGAAGCTGCTTAATGCAGCTGTTTCTTTTTTTATCTGCCACGTAAGTATCATGTTTTAAAAATACTGATTTCTTCAGAATAGTACTTAAAACCTTCTGTACAAACAAGCCTATTTGTAACCAGCCTTTCCCCTCCAGCTTCCTTCCTACACACACGTGCACAAGTATTCATCATTTCACCTCCTGCTCTGCAGTAAGTGTGGAGGACATCATCCTTATCTCGACAAAAATCTGTTGTCAGTATTCTGCACAAGGACAAAGCTCATCTGTTAATGCAAAAGTAAAAAATAATAGCAGGAGAAGCATGAAGCCACTGATATCAGGGGGGTCATCAACCCATCTATTTGGTGCCTGTTCTACTAATTCTTGTAAAGAAATTTCAGGCTGTGGGTTGCTCATGGGGCAGATAGCAGAAGAGAGAGATGGCAGCAATAGATATTTAGGAAATTAGCGTAATTGCAGAAGGAAGAATATAACCGTTCCTTCCATGCATCTCTAGGAAAAGACAAACCAGTAACTGTCAGTTAACTGCTTCTTTCTCAATTTCTGGTACAAACTTCCTCATATGAAATAAGAAATGTACAAAAGCCTCTTGCATTTACTGTAAAAGCAAAGCTTTCAATAATAAGGATATGCACTGTATCTCACTTTCAGCTTTATCAAAGTATTGTTGTTTGTTGTGCTCAAGGCAGATAGAACGTAATTTTTCACAACACCAAGCGCCATAGAGAAATTCATGTGTTCAAGTCACAGCTCTTGATAACTTAAGATAAATGTCTTCTTGATGGATGGTTTCATTCTTGGGAATGTCCTGTTTGTTAAAAGCTGAAAATTGTTTAATTTAACAGATCCTCAAAATAAAAAGTAAACCCGGAGTGTGGAGACTTGGCAATGAATAAGTCACTGGAAGCAAGGTATTTATAGTCAGGATTGGGCAATGTTAGTAATATATGGTGATAGCCATCCCAGCTATGCATTTTGGCATGGGATTTGAGAGCTTGAAAAAGAATTGTTGATTTTGGAAAGCGAACATACGCCAGGAGTACAGCAGAAGCATGTTATCTGGTTTAGGTTGTAATATTTCTTCCCACCTCCTCAGCACCCTGCAGATTGAGAAGCGCTGAACTGGACAAGATCCAAAATCCTGCTGGACAAAGTCAAAGCCAAGCACTCAGAAATCACCCAAACCTGGAAATTATTAAGTAAGCTTTTAAAATGGTGATTTCCCCCCCCACCTTGTTTTTAAGTGACGTGTATTGTTTCTTTTCTTTTTTCTTTTCTTTTTTTTTTTTTTAATTTTGAGATGCTCTATTTCAGTTAGTTTATATTTGCTTTTCTCCATAAATGCTTGAAAGCATTTATTTTTATGATGTTTGCAGGTACTTAGTTTTAGTAAAGCTGAAATGTTCACATGCTCAAATGGTTGCAGGAACAGAGGCTTTAAGAAAAGCATCAGTCATTGTGAAAACTGCTGGTGCTGGGGCTGTGATCTAGAACCCCAACAGGATGTGTGTAAATCATGTAGAAGATGGTTGTGGATCTCTCAGAATAGCTGTTGTAAAGAATAGATAATTCAGTATTCACATACAGCTGTGTACTGAGACCCATTTTTGACATTTTGGAAAAGCCTTCAGTATGAAATAAAAACATTTGCAAACCGTAACTATCTGTTCCATTTTCCGTATCTCTTTCTGCCTCGTGTAACTTAGGGACAAGCTCCTCTTGGATGAAGGCATTCTCTTACAGTGTTTGCACTGCAGTTCACTCAGTGTGTCCTCATTCGTGTCCATACGGTGGGATTATTATAATACCAATTAAGGTGTCTGTTGGTGAGGTTCCCTTCTGGGCATGAGTGTAAAGATACCTGGTTTTGAATATATATATAGATCTCCAGGACTAATGGATATATTTCTTTACAGGTAGAGAGAGGGAAGTGCAATCTATCCAGTGGGTTCTTCACTTTCAATGTGAATGCAGCCTAGAGATTCTGTCAGTAGGTGTTAAGGGTTAGGTATTTCAAGTGCCAAGACTATTTGCAACAGTCATTCATACTTGGTACTTCAAGAAAATCAAGCCTGAAGGGTAAGGAAAGATTATAGTTAGTTCAAGATGTGCCAGCAAAAAATGTCTGTTTCTGGAACAGGACAGCGCAGAGATTCCCATGCCAATGCGTGCATGAGCCTGTGACTGCCTGTAACTGGCATGGCACCTCCACCCTTGTCACACTCTAACATACAAGAAATTGTTTGCAACCATGAAAAAAAAAAATAAATCAAAGACAATTAAAGAAATTTATTATCAACTACAACTGCAATTACAGCAAGTCACCGGATGATTTTTATGAGCAAGGGATGAACACAAAACAGTAGTAACAGAAAATGCTATCGGAAGGAAAATAATCCCTTTTAGTTAAAGAATCATGAGCAACAGTCACTGGGGTCCCATGATACCTCTTCTCTCCCCTATTTAATTAGTTCCTTGAGTGAAGATGACCTGAAGATTATTTTTCTTTAAAATGTATTTACTCTGTCTCCTATAGGTAGCTGCACACAGAATAAAGGCTCCACAATCTTTTCCATACCATGGCTGCCTGCTGAATTTATCACTGTGAAAAGGGCTGCTCTGACTGGCTCAGCTGCAGAACTGATTTGTCTTGTCAGAGGACAGACTTGTATAGATCCTGAGTCACAAACTTGCTTGCATAATTGGAAGGGTAAAACAAGCTTGTTGAGTGACTCAATTTGCAATTTGATACTCATCTCATTCCCAAATGCATATGCACCTGTATTTTGGGATAGCAGGGATAGTTAATTACAGTTTGAATCATTTCAGTGGTACCTATGGAATGTCTGCTTCTGAAACACTCTGGTGTTCAGTTCTGGCCAAGTATTTCTTCCTTCACACAGTAGAAAAAAAAAAATAAAAAATCTGTGTTTTCCTTCACTAGTAAAACCAGTCACCATTACTATCCTAAGAGACCCTCACATGGAGCTTAAGTCAAAAACCCAGCATCAGTGCTTTTAGAATCACAGAATAGTCAGGGTTAGAAAGGACCTTAAGATCATCTAGTTCCAATCCCTCTGCCACAGGCAGGGACACCTTTTTTAAGGCATTATTATTACCCTATTTAAAGAACTTCACAATAAACTGTTTTCAATGGTAAGTTAGGGTCAGGAAAGAAGGTGGATCTTTTGTGTATGTGTAGAATTCCAAAATAGTGGCGTAGAAATCATAATACGACATTTTCCTGCAGGTGTTGGTATATTGATTTGAGTGATGTTTGTGGTAGAAAAAAAAATGGTCTTTTAAATCAGAAGAGCTGATGCTCAAAAGGAAGTAGAAAAAACTTTGAACTGAGAGAGAGTAGTTTGTCTGGTGCTCTATCAGCCAAAGAAACAGAAGCATGTAACTGTGCTTTAAGAAAAAGCTGGCCATAAATCTAGAGAAAAAATAGTGTTGAGGGCAGTCATCTACTTTATGGATGTCACTGTTTCCTTTATAAAGCATATTAGGAAGTGCAAGTCTTTCTTCTGAGAACTGTATAGCATCCTACGAGCACTAACTCTTGACGGCCGTACTAAGAAAGGAAAATACCAGCCTAATCGAATAGACGGGGACATTGGCACATGCAGCAGTGAAATCCCCTGCCAGAACACCACGCTGAGCTAGTGACAGAGCAGGCTCCTTGCTGAGGCTGCACTGTGCCCATTGCCCAGCTGGGCCTCCAGCTCTCCCCAAAGATTTTCCACTGACTCAGCTCAGCACATCTTCTCTAGGTGAGACTTGTTCATGACCAGAAAGGTTTGCTTTGGGTAACTTAGCCCTTTGGGAAATTTTATTGTCAGCTATGTTTCTGTTTCCTCCTACGTCCTGGAGCAGAGTCTGAGCTGAGCCCACGCTCACGCTGACACATTTCTTGCCCTTCTCATACGGTGCACCACGGAGCTCCTCTGAGGCCTGCATTTTTATTTGTATGCAGAAATAGTCATAAGTTTAACTCCACTGAATTCTACCACTTTTATAGCAAATCTAGAAATTTTCACTTTCTTACCCAAACCAAAGTGAAACTGTTTGCCCGGGATGATTCAGAGTGGTGGGGTGGGGGATACATCTTTTTAAAGTAGTTTTAAACTACTTCTATAAATATGCTCCGTACAAACAACAGCTTGTACATTGGCTCTGACAATATCTTTTCAGCTTGTTTGAATGCTTGAATGCAACCTCCATCTTAGAAATCCCACAGCTATTAGTTATTAGGCAGCTGTCTCAAGGCAAAGGTCACCTTCAACCTCTTTTTTACAGTTTTCTCATGAATGTTATCAATGTTTTCTGAAAGAAACAAAATACAGGCATAGACAGACCTTTGGTAGCTGGCTTTTTTCTAAGAAAAGCACTCTAATGAAGGTATGTTCATGTGAAGCAAAGCATGTCTTTCTTACAGATGTGTGGTACTACTGGTTTGGATTGTTACACTGGCATCTGGGAGTGAACCTCTACTTCTCCCATGTTTGGGACATCAAAACTGGGATTTTGGTATCAGCTCATTGGGAAGCTGGGACAATCACAAGTCTGGTTGTGATTTGTAGTTGTGTAAATATCTGAATTCCAGGCACTAGTTTGGGCTTGTCTCTAGGATCAGGGATGCGTTTCATCAAAAATACATGTTGTAACTGCCAAAGCCAGCTGCCAGAGCATTTGTATAATTAATTTCATTTTGCTTTCTGGGTCTTGCCTTAAGGGCATTGACTAGAGGGCACACATACACGTTCTATTCACTCAGATGGATACATGATCATTATGTTTTGATTCTTCTCTATACCAGTATCAAAAAGGAAGCCCTCTGCCTATCCTACATCTCACGCTTCCTGTACTTTCAAATACTGGGCCTGTATCACTTGGTGCCATGGTCAAACTTCTACTGTCTTCATTCAAAGCAGAATTTGGCAATAAATTTTAACTGGCATGGGCTTCTTATTAAGCAGCACACAAAATTTTCTATGCCAACTGTATAGCATTCACACCTAAGAAATTATTTAAGGGAAAGAAGTAGAAAGATGGCTGTGTAGAGGCCTAAGCCTTAAAGGAAACAAAATATCTGTAAGAAAAAGGCAGAGACATGAAAGGGCATGTAATCTTTTCATGAAAGGAGAGGACTAGCACTCGGGGGATTTGGATGCAACTCTACAGTTAGATCAAGGCTTTCTGTACACCTGTAGGCATTTTGACACTTGCTGTGATTTCTTTACCATCTATAATACATGGGAAACAAAACACATAGCAGTATTTTTAAAGTAATTGCTCACAAATTGGCTTAGAGAGCCTGAAGTGGAACACAGTTTATAAATGTAATGCAATATTATTATTGTTGTCACATAAATTAAAAGCCTAGCTTAGACATCAACCTAATTTGTCCTAAAAGCCATGAGTAAGACAGGGTTCCTAACATGACTTGGAAAATCATCTTGCAAGTGAAATGTTGTCCTTTAACAACTGGCATGTCTATCTCCTTTCATCTTCAGGGAATAAAACTGGGAATTTCCATGTAGAAAGCTTTGAAGGTTTGAAGAACCTTGTGTAAGAAGAACTCTTTATGTAAGAGAATTTGGAGAGTGCTTGTTTGCATCTAATCAATCTGCCTTATGACTTGTAACATACTGCAAACACTTGTTAAATTGTTAAACTGCCTAATAAAATTCTTTGACCAAGTAACAACAGCCTGGATATACCTCAGCACCTACTAATCCAAGATCAGTTTGGCAATGTACATTATCAGGCTATAGCCTGATGCCAGGAGAGTGTTTTGTCTCGCGCTGACAGCCAGAGGAAGTAGATTGCTCTACCCAGACACCTGAACAAAGACAGAGTTGTTTTCAAAGAAAGCTACAAGAAAGTCAGACTGCAGATATGTATCATTAGAAACAACAAACCTCTGAAAAATAAACTCATTTGCTTGGTAGCCAAGATTAAAATGAAATGTAGGTGCGCTACAGTGAGAATACTGATTAATGAAGAGCTGGCTTTTCTCTAGCATCTAACAAATCTATCTTAGACCCTGTTCATGCAGTAATGGGCACCAGATGGTGAGTCTGGCTGCTCTTGCACTGAGGTGGGATGTGGGATTTAAGGGTCTATTTAAGAGGTACCTTTGAACACCAAGATCTGGCCTCTACACCTGTTGATTTTGGATTACATTAGAATCACAGATTGGGAGAGGCTGCAGGGAGTTGTTTTGTCTAATCTTCTGCTCAAAGCACACTTCTGATGAGGTATCGTTGGGCTTTGTCCAGCAGGGTCTTGAAATCTCCAAGAATAGAGATTCCATAACTTCTCCAGGCAATCTTCTGTTCCAATGCTTCATTGAAGTCATAGCGGCGAATTTTCCTTTATATCCTACTGGAACCTCAGTTTATGAGCACCGTTTCTCATTCTCCTGCCATATACTTGGATTGTGTCACTCATCTCCTGCAGTCTGCTGTTAAGACCCCTAAAGCTTTTCTTCTCTGGGCTAAACATGCCCAGTTCCTTCAGCCTCTCCTCACGGGTCCTCACACGCACTCCAATCCTCTGTCCATCTTGGTGACTCTGTGCTGGTCTTCTCAAGTTCATCTACATCCTCCTTACACTGGGAATCCCCAAACTGTTGCTTTTTTTTACAAAAAGAAAGGGAAGGGAGCAAGAACTTTTCCTATTCCTCTAATGTACTTTCTGGGTCATGTAGCTCTACAGCAATAAGGAGCATTATTTGCCCGCTTGTTCTTTCCCATGAGTAAACAAGTGTAAGGCGGCAGAGAGAACATTACTAAGGTTTAAAAACCTCACATCCATACATTCTGCCAGCCCAGAGTAGCCCCACAAATTGGCTGTGATTTTGAATTGAAAGTTATTATGATCTTCCTCTGTGACCGACAAGGAGCCAAATCCTATGTGGAGAATCCAAAGAGAAACAGAGCAATACAGTCATATAGGTAATGGAATAACCTTAAGAAAACTGTATATTCTAAGGTGGATGACGATGGAGATGTAGGGAATCTGTTGTCTATAGGCTTTAAAGGCTGGGACCACACAGCATCAGTTGAGCAGGTGACCTGACCCGCTTGAGGAATGAAGAGTGAGAAAGTCTCAGTAAAGAAGGATTATCTTACACATAATTAATTTCACTGTCACTAAAGCTGCAGATACGGCAAGATTTCAAATATCACTTGGAAAATTTTCTTGCCATGTCATATAATAGAAATACTTTTCATAACAAATTGATGTGTCAATCTCTTGTCATCTTCAAGTAGTGAGCATATGAAATTTGATATGCAGGTAGTCGGTGCGTTATTTGGAATGGAAATGAGGTATAGATTCACTTCTCTAGATGTATTCTAAGTACTGATTATTGGTGAACTTCAAACAAATTTGCTGTTGGAAGTTTCAGGTGATTAATTTTGTTTATCTGTTTTTTAATTATTTTGTTAAGTTATACTTGATTTTAAATTCACACTAAAATGGTATTTGCAATGATTTTATATGCTGTATAGTTAATATTGAATGTGAAGAGTATTTTAAATTATTATTTATGTAAAATCTTCTCTTGCATAATTATATACTCGTTGGGTTTTCTTTTATTTATCATGTTATAAAAATTTGTTCTGCAAGACAGAAACTGTATTTAATATCCTTCCTACCAATACATGTGTAACACTGCCATTATCAGCTACCAGGTTGGCAGTAAAACCAATGGTTCAAAGCCATGTAGTGTATTGGTGTGTAACACTGTTTTCTGCTCGTTTCACATCCATGTAGCATTTCTCTTAGGGGTCTGTCTGCTGACATTGGCCAAGAAGCATAGCTTGTTTTGTTAGGCATGGTACAAATGTACCTTTGATGATGTATGTTTCCAGGAAGAATTGTCTTTCAGTAACAAGATGTATGAATTCACTTCTCAGGATTAAAAGTACAGCAACCTAATTTTCCTTACAGTATTTTAAAAATATAATAATAATGGATCTTCTATAATCTCTCAAAATCTCACCATGGCATTGTAACTGTTTATTAGCTCAATAAGAAATACACACTTTCAACATTTGACTTGCGTTTCAGAGAACTGACTTGCCCCATCTGAAGCTGTAACCTTACATTTTAGTACATTTTAATATTTTGTATTTTTATAAAAATTTAAGTACATCTTAAAATGTTTTAATAGGATTTAGAAAATGAGGCTAAAATAAGGTTTAGGAAGTCATCCTAATCCATACCCCACCTCAATTTAAAATCAGCCATACCTCAATTATTCCTAGCAGATACTTATCTAGCTTAATATAGAGGCACAGCCAGGACAGCTTGCATTGCTGAAGCTGAAAGTACAAGTTAAAAATAAGAACTGAGTATGTATGCATATTGCAGTCTTCCTTACTGGCTGTAGTAACACACAACCTGCACAAAGATGATACTTGTAAAGTATATGTGTGTGTGTATATATGTGTGTCTATATATATCTCTATATAAAAATACATAAGCCCCACATTTTTCAGACCACATAATTCTCTAGGTTGATACACTGGCATAGAGGCTGTGTGCTCTGGTTTTGGTTTATCTACTGGGACTTCCCCATCAGTTTGCTCACTTGGCTATGAGATGAGCAAAGGTATCTGACGCTTTCAAAGATCCAGAAGTTAAGGGATCTGTGTAACAGTGCCCATGCCCAGTTCCATCCTGATTGATGCACAATCAATAAACAGGAAGTGAATAGTTGCTTCATATGAAAATATGAGTGTGCACCTCACCCAGGACTCCAGCAGATTTGGTGAGGCTTGATCTTGCTGTAACAAACCATCAAGGCAGCTGCGTCCATCAAAAGCTGGTAGCTATATGAAAATGGTGAAGGTATTAAGTTGCCCTTCTCCCTTACTCACTTTCATGTATAGGTGCTTCATATAACAGGGATACTCCCCGGCTGGAGTAGATGAGAGGAGACCCGTGGGCCCACACGGCATTACTTTATGGCAGTTCAGTGCCCCCAGTACTTTCTGCTCTTGCACTTCTTAACTATGAGGCTTGAAGCTGCCTCCCAGAATCCTGGGATACTTGCCATAGCTGACAGACAGGTTTTAAAGATAAAATATAAGCCTTCACTTTTCTCATATAAGTTTTGCAAGTTGTTTGACAAATACTCCTCTACTTTGACATATACCATTAATTTTAGCTTTATTTCTAGCTGAAGTACTGCCCTTTAAAATGCAAACATTAATAATGACTTTGTTTCATTACATGGAAATCTGCCATGCTGTTAATGTGTCACTTGCCTATATACCATCTGCCTTGCCATTCACAGAGGACTTGAGGCAGCAATTGGTCATGCTGTGAAATGTATTGCTCCCTGGCTGAGTATTCCCGGCTTAATGACCCCAAATGATCCTTCCCTCACCTTCAGCTAACCAAAAAGCTCCTCTTTTTCTTCTTAGATCTGTAACACATTGCTATCATGCTACCCTTGGGTAAGCCTACTACAAAGCATTTAGATGTAGCCACAAAGCCACCTGAAAGGTTTCCACTTGTGTGGCATGCCTTCAGAGGAAGGTAGTCCTTGTGGTATAGAAACATGCTGTGCAGTTTGTGCAGGATCCCCACTCCTTTCTGGATGAATACTGTTACATTGCTTGTTGAAAAGCACTGGCAGCATCAATAAGGTGATCAATCAACATGGCTGTGTAAAATTTATGTTCATGTGATTCTAGGATAGAGTTCTATTTCATCAAAACTTGAGGGGTTTTAGAAAACAACACCTTTTCTCTGAAAGGCTAATCATTTGAAAAGGATGCTCCAAAAAGCAATGGAAATTATCTTGTTTTCTGATTACTCTTTTTGTGAAGGTCTATTTATTCTTTACCACACCCTTCTAAGCCTTCTAAGGCTTTCAATGTCTGGATGTTCTTTCCCCCCCCCCCCCCGGTAAGGGACTTCTCCCCCCCCCCCCCCAGGTAAGGTACTTCTCCCTTCACACCTAATGTACAGCCTGGACATTTTCTGCTCAGAGAGTAGCAATTAGGGAAAAACAGGGCAATATGAACCTGTCCCTATAATCTGCTGTTACTAGGACTATGCCCAAATCTCAGTGACTGCTATATGTCTTCCTCGCCTGCTTTTTGATCCCTCTTGACAGTTGTAAAGACGTCCTTGTGTCTGCTCTGTCGGGTTACAAAGTGCTCCCTATAGTGCAAAGGCTAACTGCTCTTAATTGATGGGCATGCAAATGTACAGAAGAGATGCCTCACTCTTGCCTGATAACAAGAATGAGAATATGCATCTTTACTGAAGTATGGAAGTAGCTAGTACTTTTCATTAGGCCAGCTGATGTGACAGGATCCTTGTCATGTTGTGCATATGGTCTGTACTCTTGTACACAAGCTGTGACAGCAGTGGCTTGCTTGATAATCAACCAAGCCTTCAGCTCCCAGTATTGTTCCATTGGCTTCAGCTAACTATGCCCGTTTACATCCATGGGAAGCCATGCAAAAATATTTTCAATTTGTTCATTTATGGGTTACTAGCTTAATAAAACATGCTGGCACCTGCTGCCATCTCCTCAGTCAACAGAAGTCCCACAGCTATTTCCTGTACATCTAATCTGGGATTTAATATGACTGTAACTAGATTTGCAGCTCTTTAAGAACTCATGAATGGGTAATGAACCTTCAAAGCTATGTATGGGTGCCAAGTTGCGGTTCACAAGGAATTCAGGGGCATTACACCCAGGGCTGGCTTCACATGCCTTTCAGGCATAATTGGAGAAGAATGTTAAATCCTTTCCCAAAAAAGCAAGAGACAGGGCCCTAGCACGGGCATCCTCTAACTCCACAGCAATAACATCTGTACAGCTTTCAGCACTCTATCCTTTTCCAACAGCCTTCTTCCTTCCTAATGAGGGGGAGAACAGGAAAACAAGAAGAAAAACATCTGCAAGGCTCAATATGTAGAGCACTATGTTATCCCTTGTAAATCCACATAACTCCACAGGCTTCAGCAAAGAATTAAGGTGGATTTACCTAACTGTGGAGACACTTGGCTTCTGAATCCTTCTCAGCAGTCTGTTCCTCGCAACCAAGGAGGATCTCTTTATATCAGCAACATTTAGTGACGAAGCTGTTCTGTAATGTCAGAAGCTTTTGTCAGAGGCTAAAAGGAAACGTGAAAACTCAGAGCAGGAGCATTTGATGGGCCTTACTCAAGGTGGAAGTACTGCAGCTGAAGATTCATTTTCCCTGGTAAATGAATACACTGAAAGAATTTCCTAGCAGCAATCTCTCAGTGTCTCTCTCCACTCCACCTGGAAATTGCTAAACCATGTAATTTCAGGAGCACTTGCTCACCCATGAGGTTAAAAAGAAAAAAGTTATTTGTCCAGGACAATGAAACAATAATTTAATTGAATCAACATGAGCTAGATCAAATCAGACCAGACTGTAGCTTAAAAGAGGCTCGTTTTTGCTGCACATCCAGAAAAGTGTACATGGATTTTCTGTGTGTCAGAGGAGTGGCTCTGGGCTACAGAACTGAACTGGTATCAGTTTGCTCTATCCTTAGCTAAAAGTTTCACAGGCATCACTTGTTACAGACTGACAAAACTATAATCCCATACTTGAAATTAGTACAGGTGTTATGGATGCAAAGTCTTCTGTACAGATGGGTGAAATCAAGACAAACATAGTGGTGTTTCTGTTTAGTAGATTAGCAGGTGGAATTAAAAGTGTAAATATAAGTGGCTTGGTGAAACTGCTCTTCCCCAGAACTGAGGGCCCCAGAACACCTAGATGCCCTGAAATGTCAGTAAGTGGTAGCAAAGAGAAATCTGCATCTATGTAATTTCTAATTTCTTGGGCTTTGGAAGAACCTCAATCAGGCTATTCCGTATGTCTCAACCTGGTCAGAGGACATAAGTGACTCGGACCTGGTCAAAGGCAATATATTTGTCACCTGTTTGGAATTAAGGCACAAATGAGGCGAGATGTTGAAACTCTCTAACAAACTCAAGTGTTTATTCCCAGCGAAAACAATGCAGGAGGAGAGAAAGAGAAAGAAAGAGAGAGAAAATGATAAAAGAAGTTGCAAGCGGATAGTCACCACCCATGGATCCAGGGACATCCTGTTGATCCTCCTCTGCCACGGTACTGCTGGTCGTGGGAGCTCAGCTTCAACCTGGCTGCCCTGTCCTTTTATGCTCATGTTCTTTGGGGCATTAATGATAACTCACATACAAACTGTAGAGAGGCGGTACTCTAATAATGATGGGTGTAGTTTAGTGAACACATGTGCAGTTCCAAAGCTGGAATCCCATGAGGGTCCTCCAGGTGGTTGTCGTCCCTCATGTCGTGGTGTCCGCTATTTGGCCCCACCTTTTGCACATGCTCAGTCAGCTCAAGTTATACAAGTCCGCTGAGCGTGTTTCACAGTCCTGTAGGAGCTTATCAGCCTCAAACAGGGAGGTCAGAATGGTCCCGCCTTAACAGTATTGAAAGCCAACATCCTTGTTCTTTGCTCCATTCACAGTCATTCTTGCAAAGCTTTCATGACCAAATGCAAGCGATGTTTGAGATGAGCTCAATTTCTTGTTCTGACTCTCACACCGTGATTATCCTGGTAGGCAAGGTGCTTAGAAGCATCAGGCACCACTGCAGAGACATGAGGGGTTTCCCTGGAGTGAACAGTCCCTCTGCTCTGTTGATTTGCCTTGAAATACTACACAGCCTCAAAGTATTTTAACATATGTGAGACACCAAATTGTTTATATATTACTTTTCACTACACATTTGTGAGTACTGAAAGCAATTACACCTTTCGTCTTTCTAGAGGTGAGGAAACTGGAAGTAAAATGTGGCTCATCCAAAGTCATCCCATCTAGGTCAGGATTAGAAGTCTTTAAGGCAAAAAAAAAAAGCAGCTCTTCAGAGAAGAAAGGAACTAAGTGGGAGGTTTCCTGTCTCCAGATGTATTGTCCATTATGTTGCCCAAACTCCTGTAAAAAAAATTATCGGCATCTGTGATGCCTACACTAATGAATTCTGCCATTATCTATGTAAAGGGAGTATTTCCTTTCACTGGTAAATGGTGATTTTTCATTAAATGTCTCATTTATAATGACAGATAGTACAAAGTGAAACAAACAAAAAAAAGACTTTGTTACTGTTGTAGCTTTGTATGAGATGCTTCTCAGCACTCAGGGAAGGATGAAGGGACAAGGCTGAAAAATCTAAATC
The DNA here is from genome assembly GCF_000696875.1 of Nestor notabilis. Lineage (NCBI taxonomy): Eukaryota > Metazoa > Chordata > Aves > Psittaciformes > Psittacidae > Nestor > Nestor notabilis. The sequence continues at coordinate 2,553 of NW_009935215.1, read as the reverse complement.
TCTTTTGTGGGCAAATCACTTTTCTCTGTCTAAGCATTTTCATTATCAATCTACACTGTTCATGTTATTTCAAAAGTGACTGAAATGAGTAGAATATTCCAAAACAAGTGTCTTTCCTATGTATGATGACATGAAAATCTTTTCATATGACTTAAATGGCTGTTTCTCATAATACTGTGCAAATGGACACTCTTTGTACAAACTAATAACAACATGCTCAAGCACATCAGGGTCCTTGTTTGTCTGCAGTGACTTTTTTTTGCTACCTATTCATATAGCTTAATTAGCTAGCTGTCCCTGAAAGTTTTCCATCTTCTTTAACCTCATGAAATCTAGGTGACAACATTTATAGAAATAATAAAGTCCTTTCAGTCTCCATTTCATCTCTTAGGAGGTTTATAATTTAACTATATTGCTACCTTGCCTGCTACTCAGCTACTGAAAGGCTGAGAGAGTTTGGCTTGGTCAGCCTAGAGAAGAGGAGACTATGGGGACACCTTATTGAGGCCTTTCAGTTCTTAAAAGGGGCCTAAAAGAAAGATGGGGAGACATTTTATCAGGGTCTGTTGCAATAGAACGAGGAGTAATGTTTTTAAGCTAAAAGAGGGGAGATTCGGGCTGGACATGAGGAAGACATTTTTTACAATGAGGGTGAGGAAGACACTTTTTACAAACACTGGCACAGGTTTCCCAGAGAGGTGGCAGATGTGCCATCCCTGGAGACATTCAAGGCCAGGCTGGATGTGGTTCTGGACAACCTGATCTGGTTGAAGATGTCCCTCCTCATGCAGGGGGGTTGGACTAGATGAGCTTTGAAGGTCCCTTCCAACCCAAACTGTTCTATGATTCTATGAAACTGTACCTAAAGTCTCTCCTGAAGCGGAGGAGACTCGGTGCTCATCAATTTGGTCTTCCGTACCCTCCTCACAAATTATAGGGAGGATACCAGATGTTTCTAGACAAGCATTTTGCTCTTTACTGGATCATCAGATACATTAATCAATGCACCCATAGCTCTGCCTGTGCTGCAACAAGAGCAGGTTAATTTGTGATTATTGTTCCATGCCATACAAAGCAGCCTGTACCTTTGATTACCTGCAAAGTGACATTAAGACGCAGCTTTATTTTCAGCTCCACTTGCATTAACACCACCGAAGGCCCATTTGCTTTCTGTGCTTCATTGGCAAAGAGGATGCCACCTGCAGATGCCACAGCTGGTCTCACAAAGCAGCAGCTTAGGAGTGAAGAGAAAACCCACTCATCAGTCAGTGCCTTCAGGTAGTTTTAAATTCAGCACCAGCATCAAGGTGTAAGAGAAAAATCCCAGCAAAGATTCTGCATGGAAGAACCCTGCAGTACAGTCTTCAATTTTTCAAGGAGAAAGAGCCACTTTCTCAGGTATATTTTTAACTGACTGTCAACCACAAAAGCTCAAGTATTTACCTATTGCTTCAGACTTCTCATGTCTCTGCAGCTGTCTCAGTCATGACAGAATTTTCTCTTGGCACACCCAGGGTGGGATTGATGCAATGTAAGAGAAATTGTGGATCCTTATTATAACTGACAATAGCTCAGAAAAACACAATTGCTCTTTCAGCTACCACTTGGTGTCAACAAATAAGTAACTACCATCTATTAACATTTCCAGATTCAAATTATCCCAAATTTTTGTGGTGAAAGGGAGAAAAAAGTACACCCAAATAAATGGCTAAGATGTTAAAGAACAGCAGAAAACTTCCTATCTGAAAAAGACTTGGACAACCTCTATTTATGTGTACTATTAGTGTGAATTAAAAACTGCGTGAACAAAGTTTTGTTGGGGTTTTTTTGTTGTTGTTTGTGTGTTTGGTTTGGTGTTTCATTTTTGTTTGTTTGTTTGTTTTGGGTTTTTTTTAGTTAGAATGATGATAACCACCAGCAGTGGTCAGTTATCACCCAAATATGGGCTAAATTTGACCCTTACCGTGACGTACTGCACAAAGAGCACACCTTCTCTTGCCCACAGTGAGCTGCAGCTATTTCTTTGAATTACGTTCCCAGAACTTGCTTTAATGTCCTGTTTCATCACGCACATCTGAAGCCAGCAGGACTGGACAGACGTTGCTGCATCAAACAGCGGGGGGCGCTGGGCCAGGCCGGGGACCGGGCCGGGACAGGACGAGGTAGGACGTAGCCCTGCCCCGCTGAGGGTTGTGGAGGCTGGCCCTAGTCCTCTCCTCGTCCTCTCCGTACGCCCCCTCGGGTTTAGCTCCCTGCCGGGCCTCACGACACCCCCAAACCGCCCCCTCACCCCCTGGCAGCCAGGCGGGGCAAAACGGGGCAGGGGCGTCCATGGGGACAGCGGCAAAGAAATGGGCAACCACCTGGCACCCACGCTTCCCAGCACACACGGGGCGGACTTTCCCCCCCTACTCCCCGCGGTAGGAAGTGGTGCGAGCGGAGCGCCACCCGAGGGGACGGGGGAGGAAGAGGAGGAGGAAGGGGGCTCGGCGCACGGGCCCTCTCATCCGCCCCTCGACGGCCGGGGCGGGGCGCCGCTATGCAAATCACCAC
>NW_009935214.1:2101-2313 GCF_000696875.1 Nestor notabilis | reverse complement strand
GCTGCACCAAAACAAGCAGTTCCAGCACGTCAAGGGAGGAGATTCTTCCCCTCTGCTGCACTCTGGGGAGAACCCCCCTGCAGTCCTGATCCAGCTCTGGGGCAACAACACAAGAGGGACGTGGAGCTGCTGGAGCGAGTCCAGAGGAGGCCACGGAGCTGCTGCGAGGGCTGGAGCAGCTCTGCTCTGGCACCAGGCTGGGGAGCAGCGGC
>NW_009935214.1:0-1789 GCF_000696875.1 Nestor notabilis | reverse complement strand
CATGGCAGGGGTTTGGAACTGGATGAGCTTTAAGGTCCCTTCCAGCTCAAATCACTCTGTGATTCTGTGATTCCCTTCTACTCCTTGCACCTTTCCTAACAATACCATCCCATCCTGAGAAATCTCCATACAGACTCCAGGCACTACTGCAGATGGTCTGGATGGAGACTGGATCAAGAATGAAGCTTCTTTCCCTTTAAGTGTTCACAAAGCATGTAGACGAGGTCCTTAGTGACATGGATTAATGGTGGACTTGGCAATCCTGGGGAAATGGTTGAATTTGGTGATTTAAAGGTCTCTTCCAACCTATCTGATTCTATGATTCTGATTCTTGGTCTACCTTTACAGGGAGCAAACCCTACCCTACCAAAACAAAACAAACAAAAAAAAACCCTGTCTCCAGTACAGGGTTGATCTACCACTGTGGAGAAGGTCTTAACATCTGTGTGTCTCCACTCCCCTGGCGAACAAGGCAGCCAGGGCTTCTGGTTTGTTTCACAGTCAACAGTGTTTCGCACAGCACTCGCCATTCAGTTGAGAGAAAGCCACAGGTTCTGAGACACCAGACAAGACAGTCAAAGCCCTAATTCTCTGTCTTGAATCCAACCTCCTTTTTGCTGTTCTCCCTGCTGGCAGTGTCCCACGGGGGAACACTGAAGGCACCTCACACACCAGCAGACAGGGCTGTGGGGCGATGGTGGTAGCCAACAGCCCCTCAGGACACCACAGGGAGGTGTAGTTCACCCTCCAAGTTGAAGTTTTTGTTTCACAGCTCTGCAGGACAACAGAAATCAGATTCCATAGGGAGCACCGGCGACCAGCTTATACCAGGAGTTTTAAAATAAACTGTGGAATTTGGGGTGGATTTATCTGCTCAGCGAACCAAAATGTTTAATTTTAGAAGCATGATGTAAAAAGGAAACGACCTGTTTCAAAGCAGCAGCCAGCAGCTCTCTGGGGTGCTGGTTCCCAGCCAAGTTACTAATCTGGGATTATTTTGCTGCAAAAGGATCCACTTGGCCTTGTTGAATTCCATGAGGTTTGTATGGTTCCACCTCTCCAGCCTGTGCAGGTCCCTCTGGATCCCATCGCTTCCCTCCAGCGTGATGACCACACCACACAGCTTGGTGTCATTGCCAAACTTGCTGTGTCTTCCTCACTCACCCTAAATACACCATATGTGAGACTGCTCCTGCTGCGTTCAGCTGAGGAGGAGCCCGAGGAACCGAGGGGCCTGGAGAGCTCCGAGAACACGGTGGCAGAAGGCAGGACCCTCCACACTGCAGACAAGGCCTCTCCACATGGAACAGGGGTGATGCCACCATGCCTTCCTCACTCTTAAGACTGATCCATGCCTGTTCGGAGTGTGCTTCTTTTAATCCTGCAAGTATCTCTGGTGCTCTGGAGAAGGGCTGCACAAGAGCCATTTATCATAGAATCATGGAATGGTTTGGGTTGGAAGGGACCTTCAAAGGTCATCTAGTCCAACCCCTCTGCAATGAGCAGGGACATTTTCATCTAGATCACGTTGCCCAGAACCACATCCAGCCTGGCCTTGAATGTCTCCAGGAATGGCGCATCCACCACCTCTCTGGGAAACCTGTTCCAGTGTTTCACCACCTTCATTGTAAAGACTCTTTTCCTCACACCCAGCCTGAGTCTCGCCTCTTTTAGTTTAAAACCATCACCCCTCATCCTGTTGGAACAGGCTCTGCTGAAAAGTCTCTCCCCATGTCTCTTACAGGCATCTATAGGCATCCCTTTTAAGAACTGAAAGGCTTCAATAAGG
>NW_009935213.1:0-220 GCF_000696875.1 Nestor notabilis | reverse complement strand
TGGGTTAAACAGTATTTGTTGTTGACCAGTAGTTTTGATGCCGTAAGGACCGACATTGAAAATGTAAGGAGTTAAGCTAATAGGAGGCTGAGCAAGCATACTGTCAAAAATTGGCTGGGGTGTGGTTTCCATGTCTTCTACACCTGGCACAGAAGTTGCTGTCATGGTGTTAGTCTTGAATTTAAAGCACAGCCCTATGCTGTGTCGTGCCCCGAGGCAG
>NW_009935212.1:0-45586 GCF_000696875.1 Nestor notabilis | reverse complement strand
GGGGAGGCAGCTCGCCGCGGGAAGGGATGAGCAGGAGCCCACTGCCTTCTTCAGCGCGCCCCGAAACCGGCTGCTGGGGATGTTTGGGCAGGGTCCTGATAAGCCGTGGGTGCGTGCCTGCCTTTCTAAACTTAGTAGACAGCGCTGGCTCCGAAGAGGCTTTCCACCGCTCAAAGTGGGCGAGGATGCTTTAAAGCCCCGAAGGACTCCCGAAGAAATGCTGGAAGTTGTGCCGTTCAACTTGGAAAACGTTTAAATTGAGGCAGTTGACAAAATGGAGGGCTGCCGGGGAGTCCAGGAGTGAAGCAAATTGCAAATTGTTAACCTGGTGTTGCGATCGCGTAAACTCCTAACTCGGTGGTTGGTGCCAGGACACGGCCTGACAGATAACCCGCTCCTGACTTCATACTTTTTCCCCCCATAGAATCTGCAGGGATGAGGAGTTGAGTGTGCATCAGTGCGTCCCGAACAAGGTGTATGGGATGCGCCTGTTGCAAAGCCTGACCAATGGTAGGGTTTTTCAGCAGTCAAAACCCATTTGGTTAGATGTCAGATGGGAAGGTCAAACGCCAGGAGAATTTACTTTCTTTTATTGTTGTTTCAGCTGGTTGAAATAGAAAATCGATATTCTGGTTTTCCTTCAAGTGAAGGCTGTAGGCATAGCGAGCTGTATTGTCTGACCTATGACTAACTTTTTTTGTTCAAACACTCAGTGTATACCCAGCAGAATAAATAGATCTATGCTAGTTTTTAAAGCTAAAAGCAGATTGAACTGTTTCTCCTTGTAAGGATGTGTGTTGGGGTTCTTAACAGAAAAAAACCCCAACCAAAACCCCAAAATGATTTTGTAATCCTTGCTTTGAGATTTATACTATTCCTGGCAGCATGTGGTTTGGTAGATACAGCATTTACGAAGTCACAACTGACCAAACAGGAGTTGGTTTAGACTCTTGAGGGGAGGTGGAAAAATAGTAAGTCTTAATTTCTTTTTATGGTGTTCATCCCACTGCCTGTTGGAGATTGACGCATTCATCACAGTTGTTTATGTTGGTTGTCTGGGGGTTTCTATTTGAATGTGGAGCAAGTATGCAACAGGGGGGGTGTACACGTATTTTTAGCTTTAATTTCTAATGACAAAAGATACAAAGAACAGTAATATTCAAAAGTAAATCCTGCATTTACTGATTATGCTTATTAATATTTTTAGGAAGGAATCTATAAAAAAATGCCTGAGGTATAATAAATTCTGGTCGTTATGCTTGTTTAATACAATAGTGCTTCAGTGTACCTTAAGGCACAATTTCAAAGTTTTTTAAAATGAACAAATAAGGAAAAGCAGCAGAGAAGGTGCCAGTTCCTGTGCTAATTGGAGGTGGTAGCTGCAAAATGCTTGTATCGTTTAATACATGTGCAAAGGTCCAGAAAGCCCAACCAAGCATTTAAAACCGCAACATGTTGGATGAAGATACATAAATACATTCCTGTTCCAGTAGCTCTGGTCTTGTTAGCTACCTTAAGCAGATACACTGGAACAAAATCACTCCAGAAAAGCTTCTGTAGAACAAAGTGAGCTTAATTTATCTTTGTTTCTGTAAAGTGCATGCTCTTCTTTCAGCGAAGGCAACTAGCCTGGCAAGGATGCTTGCTTTTTAACTGGAATAGCTACAACTGTCCATAGGAACGGTATCGGCAGAAGCTGTGCAGTAATGTGTTAAATGGATTTCACTAGGAACTCTGTCTCCCAAGCCAGCCCCAGCTCCTCTGGGGTGGTGCCAGCCCTCAGCCCGTGGGAGGAGTTCTGGTTGTATCTGCCATGTGCCTGTGCACCTTCCTTGGCAAAATGAGTGCCCTGGGAGCCCTGTGTTTCCTTTGCTTTTGCAGCCAGCAGCTGGAGACAGGGCGAGTGAAGTTGTATGGAGTTACTGGAGACTGGATGATGGGACAGGTCAACCATTCTTTTGCCTTTAAGATAAGTGATTCTTGTAGGCCTTAAGGAGCCTTTGAAAGGCAAATTCAGGCTCTCTTCTAGAACTCTGTAAGAAATGCCAAATAGACAGGTTCGCATTTATTTCTTTAACTTGCATTGGTCGTCAAGTGAGCTCTGCTCCAAGGTGTTGTGCATGTGGGTTGAGGGCCTTAGTCACCTGTCTTCTCAAAGTTTGACACCTTAATCCCAGACCTGTTCAGGAATATTCACTGTTGTCAAAATACAGATTTTCTAAGAAATACAGTAAGCACAGTTGAAGTATTTTTTCACTCAAGATAAAGTAGGCAGGGTGATAGTTTTCTCTTTATAGTATGTCTGTTGAATTTTCCTTTCCTGTAAGAGCAGTCAGGAAAATATCATAGATATTCTTCAAGTGCTGACAGTCCTTAGTAGCCAGATGGCAAGGAGCAGTTACTGTCAAAGGATGAGGTGTGGAAGGATTGGCACATCCCTTCCTTTTTGTTTCACTCCTAGGAAGAAACGTGGGTTTGGCCTGCGAATCCTGTGACTTTGTCTCTACTGATTTGTTGTGCTGTTCATCAGATGACTAAACATTTCTTGCAGTTTTGTAATATTTTGTGTACGGTTGTGTAATGGTACATCCATGATTATTTAAGAATTATCAAGAAGCTGTCTCTCTGGGTGGTAGGGAAGTAGCTGTGTCCCTGATACTATGTGGTATGTTCACTTTGCCTACAATTCCTTAAGGATTGCTTCCAGATCTCATGTAATGATACGGAAGGTTTCTGTAGAATATTTTAAATGTCAGTAACTATGTATCATATTAGTATTGGTAAGATTTCTCTGACTTATTTGGTGTCCTCTTTCATAAACAAAGGGTCATTCTTTAGGGCTGTTTATCACATGTGTTGCCTCTAATTTCTGCATGAATCAAAAGCCATAGGTGATGGATAGCCTGGTGATGTGTATCAGGCTGTCTGGACTGAAGTCAGTGATTGTCTGAAGACCAGGAGTCACTTGCGTGAAGGTGAACACTCTGACTTCAGGCTACTTCCTGATCATTATTTGGGGGACCCTGTCCTCAGTATTTTCTTTGTCACTAGTTTAATAGTAGAACCACCCTGATACCAAAGCCAATTGAGATGAAACTGGCTCTGGAGTAGAGCCTCTGGCTAGCGGCTGAGATGTCCTGTGCTACTGCAGTGTTGCTACACACGGCTATGGCAACAGGGAAGTTCATATTGCCACTTCTCTCCTTCACCAGACTTAATCTTTAGGTTGGTCTTAGCTTGACAGCTCCAAATAGGAAATCTCCATTACAGTTATTGTGTAACTTCTCATAACCTGAAGGAAGCAAAAAATACACCTTTAATGGTAAAGTTTGGCATCTTAATTTCTGCGTTTCTGTAGTTTTAATCTGAGCAGTTCTCTGCTTATGGATAGGGCCTGTTGGCAGCTGTCACAGTCTCCAGTGGAGATGATGTTAGCCACCAGCGAATTACTCTTTCTCAGCGATCAAAGAAAATCAGCGTCTAGGGTGTGTGTATGGAGGACGAGAGGGAAGATGGGCATGAGTTCAAGGCCTTGTGTTTCCTTTTGCTGCGCTATGTGGTCTGCTGCTGAGCCAAGACTGACCTACTCGGAGTTGGCTCTGGGAAGGCTGGCAGTTTTCCATGCTGTGTCCCTACGAGATGCTCCAGCAGCTGAAAAGGACCCCAAAATTAATAATTGGTCAGGGTAGGAAAGAGTATTGCCTCAGTGATGCAAGGTTTCCTGTGTGGCTGTGGGGATGCAGAATGATCTCTTCTGCCGCAGACCTTCCCAAGCTCCCGTGCTGCTTCTCTTCTGCGCTTGTGCTGTCTGAAGCAGTAATGTTTGTGCTGTGTGAATTTATGAAAGGAACTGCTGAAACAAGGTCCTTCTTTGAGAGGAAGTCAGTTATCTCTGCTTTTTCTTGGTCACAATATGAGCCATATGTCACCATAACTAGTACAGCTTCTCTTTAGTGTATTCTTGCTGCACATAGCAAAACTAGTTCCAAGTTTTCATCCTGTTTCTCATAAATAAGGATTAGTTCCTTGCATGGACCTCCTCAGGTGAATTTGCACTCTAGTTTGGTGTCAAACTTCTGTCAGTTTTTTAGCAAATGAAGATGCAGAAGTGGAGGTGTGCAGAGGCTTTCATTAGTTGAGGATAAATGTAATTATTTTCCTTCGTAAGACCTTTCTACATGCTATTCAGGGTAATAGTCTGCTAGAATATTTTTCTTCATAAAATCATAACTTTGTTCCATTACATTAGTTTGGCAAAAAACTCTGACACACAGTTTCTAATATTAAGACTGAAACAGTGTTACCCATTTTCATTATGCTACACTTGATTTTGCTTTACTATAATAATCTACGAATTGCGCCTGTTTGCTGTCTAAATGCTAGATTAGTGCTTGTGCAAATACTCTTTTTAGACATCCTTGCCTGCTTGTCTAATGTTTTTTACATTACTGAAGGCATTGTGGGAGGCAAAAAGATGGATCTGAGTGCGTAATGTAGAAACATTGGAATGAGAACTTTACAGAGAGTATAAAACGAGGAGGACAACAGAGACTAATTGTATGAAATTCCTTTTATGCACACGTTCTTGAGTTTGAATAACTAGTATGCATTCAGCCTGCTGGATTAGAAGGCTTTGGCTCTGCATGTGTAGCATAGATGTTGGTCTCAAAATAGGAAAGCAATTCTCCCTCCCCCCACACTATTCCAGATAAAATTGATTTGGTACTGTTTTGCTCCTACTGCACCCCTAGTGAAGTATGCTTAAAGACTGAAAAATTCAGAATGTCAGGGATATAAACACCACACTTCTAATAGCCTGAGTGTTGTTCTTGCTTCTCACTTGCAAGGTGTAAGATTCATTCACCCCAGAATTTAAAGACTCCACTTCAGTGTCGGGACTTGGGTTTCTACCTGCAAGATGGCGCTTGCAGGGGGGTAACTTTCTTGACATTGCATATTTCATTAAGTTTATACAGTCCCTTCAGCATGGAAGCCATCTATCTTCTAAACACCAACTTCCAAATACACGCAAAGAGACTGAACTACTCCTTTAAAGGGCTTCGCTTCTGTCGGCATGCTGTCCTGCTACTGAAACAAGCCTCAATTTCAGTGGTGGGTCGTAAGCACCAAGGATGTTTGCCTAAAGAATAGGCATGAGATTACTTTCAACTCATTGTATTAATGTTATCTGGAATACGTATAGCACATATCATCTATACAGTTCCCACAAGTGTTTTGTTACACGTAGGAACCTGCTGACATATTGGGATTTCATACCTTCTCAGTATTTTCTCTTGCTTTCCAGCTCTTCTGTCCCTTACAGTTTCATGGAGTCTGTTTGAATTCTGGAAGACTGTGAGGGAAGAAGAAACTTTGTATTACATGTCTGTCTTCTAAATTCCATCATACACAGAAGTGCTGTTCTAAAATAAAAGAATTTAGTCAGAGGCCTCTTACTAGGAACACTGGAGGAGCAAACAGAATAAACTTCATCTTGGTTTCAGCAAAGATTCATGAAGGTTTGCCAGTTTATAAGCAAGGACAAAGAATATTCCAGCAAAAAAGTACAGCAGTAGTCTTAGTGCATTGGGTTGGCATGTTGTTCGGTCTAAGTAAGTCTGAAAGAACACACTAGATTGAATCCAGATTAGCAGGAGGCAAATGCTGTCACCACTTTAGTAGGGCTCCCTCTGCCTGCCCCAAGACCCTGGGTGCAAGGTGGGTGTGCTTCAAATTGAGGATAGGCTGTGAAAATCTCTGTTCCCATAGTCTGTCTGAAATTCTGCATTAATGGCAAGTTCCTTCTCGTAGCAACTGGACCCAGTACCTTCTTCCTCTTCTCCCAGGGTACTCCCATGTTATTTCAAATTCCTAAACCGCTTAAATTTTAGAGTGAGTGTTCTGAGGCCTTACTGAAGAGAGTAAGGGGCACATTTAGGCAAACTAATAAAGCTGCTTGTACTTGTACTTTACTTCCTTTTTGGTTTTCTGTTACTGTGTCCCTTTCTCATTTTGTTTTTACTTGCATGTAACTTAGCATCTGGATATGTATATGATCTATTTCTCCTGGTCAGTGGAGTGAGGTCTCTTGTCCAGCTTGGTGAAAATCCCTGACTTCTAATGGCTGACAGGTTGTGAGCATGCTGTCAGCTTCTCAGTCCTTCATTTTGCTTGCTAGGTGATCCATGTTTGGATACCATCCAGCTGACAAAGCCTGTTTCCTCAGTGTGGCTCACTTTGCCTGTCTGTTGTGATTTCCAGGTGGGCCTATTTGAAGATGCCTGAAAAATCTGTTTATCCAGCCCAGGCATGATTGTATGAGTAGACTGTTTGTCACTTATTTAATCTCAAAATATTACTGAAAGAAAGTTAACTCCTTCAAGCACAAAATGTATGAAAAAGAATAGAAATACGAGTCCAAATCTCTAAGATACTAGTCAGGACAGCAAAAGGAAGTATCTGAATACTAATTCTGTCATTGCAGTTTCCCAAGATACTCTTTCCATGAAGAGAGCCACATCTTCCCTGCCTATGGCAGGGGGTTTGGAACTAGATGATTTTTAAGGTCCTTTCCAACCCAAACCATTCTGTGATTCTATGATCTTTCTGCCCTCTTAAATTTACCAGACTCAAATCTTTTCCTCCAACTGAGGCATGCATGACTTGCCACCTCTCCTGGAGGTGTGACCTGTTCTGGAACAAGGAAACGTGTAGTGTCTTTTCCCTTCTGCCTCATGTATGGTTAAACCTATAGAAAGCTGTGGAGGAAGCTCAGGCATGCTGTTCCTCTGACAGCCTTCTGCAACTACAAGCTATTAATGACCATTGCCTTTCATGGGCAAAAACAGTACTGGCAATTCCTTTGTGCACTTTATTTAATGGCGTAACAGGCAAGCACATTAGCTATTTTTATTCAAATGCCCAGACATAAGCCAGTATGGCAGAGTGGCTATGAAATGTCTGCATAGCTAAGTGAAAATACAACTGCTGTTTAACACTATATCTTTTTCTTTAAGTTACAGGATTTTGAGAGGCTTCAGCCAGTGATCATCCAATCTTTGTAACTGAGCTGTGGTGAGGATTTTCAAGATTTTGCATTCAAATAGGCAGAATGTTCTTTTTAGTCATTGTCTACTGTTTCAGTCAACAGTAAGGAGGTAATGCAATATGGGAGGTGGATGGGTTCACAAGGAGGGACTGATTCAGGTTAAACGTTCAGGTCCTGGCCTTTCAGGAAGCTTTGGGACTATCTCTTCGTACGTGCTGCTCAGTGGCAGGCACACACAAAAAGCTGAATACAGTGACACTGTTAGCAAATGCTAGCTTAGAGAGACACTGTGTTTGTTTTGGGAATTTTTAAAGGCTGCTAAGTTCTTCGATGGTGGGTTTTCCTTTTTTTTCTTTCCTTTCCCCTTTTCCTTGAAGAGTCTGTCTAAAATGGCAGAAAAATAATTTTCATGGCTTGATGAATAATTAAAAAAAAAATCAAGACAGTGTTGATGATTATATCTTAGAATATTTCAAAGCCAAGAACTTATGTTATGGATTGTCTTGGGAGAGGTGTTGAGCATTTAGGGTTTTTCATGTATACATGCTCAGCAAATAGTTCTACCTCAGTATTGATATGCATGGTCTCCGGTTCAATTTTGGCTTAAAAAAAAACAAACAAAAGGAAAACTTTAAGCATATGACAGATGTTAAAGGTCCTAAGGAAAAAAAAAGTAAAAATCACTTCGTATTATGCTTTCCCTGATCTGGAACCTTCCTGATACTGGAGTAGATATCCAGTGGCAGCACATTTTTATATATCTTTGCTTAACTAAATTACAGAGTGTGCTTACATCAGTCTTCATGTTATATCCACCAAAGTAAGGCATTTCTACCGAGTGCTTAAGATTTGGCCCAACTGGTGTTTCTGCTTTTCAGTACAGTCAAACATTCTTATTTAGCTATTTATCACCTGTTTTTTTCTGTTTTTGTTGACAATGTAGATCTACAAGTGTAACTTCCTCCTTGAAAGGTCCCTCCCTTTAAATGTCAATTGTTACACATCAGAACACAGCTGGAGAAGTCTACCTATTGGTAGAAAATAGCATTACTTTGTTGGACAGGTAGAGTGGGATGGTCATCAAGTTAATCAGCTGCTTTGTGACATGATGAAGGTGAAGTAATTAAACACCAGTATATAATCATATCTTTTAGCTTCTTTACTGGCAGTAAAATGGGCTTCTTTGAATTCAGAATTCTGCAGAATATACTCTGATGCGTGTTTAAATGGTTAACTTGAAATGCAGTATTATCTTCTGATGCCTGTGGACAGAGCTGTGATCCTTCTGCTTTTACTCAAAATGTTGTTGCATAGTGCTACAATGGAAAAATATTCAGGGTTATAATTTTTTGGAGCTGAAGTTTCAAACAGTATGTCCAGTTTCAAAAGCTGTGTGGTATTAGGGTCAACTTCTGTCACTGTGAAAATACAAGAAAAGGGAGATGCGTGTAAGGAACAGAACTGGAGAGAGAAAGAACAGGGAATAATGGAAAAGGAGAGGTATTGATCAAATGCTGGAAAAATATACCCATATGGGCTGAATAAAGAAGGGAGGGATAAGAAAGTAGAGTCGACAGAAATGGCAGATATATTTTGAAAGGAAGAAAGAAGTTCTGCATTAGTTGCACATGAAAATGAGCCTTTTAAATCACAGAAAACAGTTCTAATGTGACAACAGGGTAGGATCATTCTACTTGTGCTAGTAATACTAAGGTTGTAGTAGTAGATAACAAAAGAGGTTTTTTCTATGTATATGAGGAAAAGCCATTTGACAGGCTGTCTAAATGAAGTCTAATGACAAGTTACAGGAAGTACAGGGAAAGGTGTAGCTTCTAGTGAGTTCACTGGAAATACTGCATGTAGAAAATATCTTCTGAAGATTGTTAAACACTAATGAGTTATGTGTTTTGCCCTTCGGAGTCTGTATGTTGGTTTATAATTCATGTAACTGAAGATATATCTTAAAAACTAGAAATGATGGATTAGAATATGTGGCAGCTGTTGAGAGAGTAATACTGCATGGGTTTGTGTATTTGGTCTTTATCACTAGACATTTGTAAATATTTAAGAATGACTTGATTTCAAAACCTTGCACTACAGACCATGTCTTCATGTTGAACATCTGTAAGGTTCAGACAGTTAATCTTCAAATAGCATGCTCCTGAGTCCACATAAAGATATATCTTTCAGTGCAATTGAGAAGGTGGGAAGCAGTGGGGAAAATGATCTGTCTAAACACTTCTGTTGTGAGTGCTATTTTTCTTCATGCTGTTAGTAATCTATTTTTGACTTTTTTAAAATCTGGCATGTTTGTAGTTATTCTAGAGAAGCTTTTATCTTTTAAAAAACCCCAAACTTGGCAGATTTTGTGTTTGCTTCTAGAATACATCCAGTTCAAGAGCCTCATGTTCTCTAGCTACATTACAGGTACACCTCATGTTCTCTAACTACATGGCAGGTACAAATGTACCAGCTTCCCCTGATGTTTGTCTTCTAACATTTTTATGTTACGTTGTATGCTGCTGTCGGTGTGAGGGCTTTGTAAGTACAACTAATCAGTGCCATAAGAAGCTTTAACCTAAATACACAAAGCAGAAGAACAGTAGTCTAAAGGCTATTGACAAAGTGTTTTTTTCCAGCTGTGCTCATAGAAGAGGTTACTGAGTCCAGCTGTTTGACACAGTCCCTCTGCCTCTGGCTGCTGCCCTGAGTCTGCTGCTTAGGGTAGCTTTTATGACTGTTTGTACTTCACTTGAGGCCAAGTCAGAGAATGAACTCACAAGTAACTTATTCTGCTGTTTGAGCTGACCTGTTTGTGCTTTCTTTGAAGCAGACCAGAAATCCATCATGCTGTTGGCTCCGTAGGATCTAGGTGGCTGTTCACTCCATTCCAGACCTTAAATTACCTGCCTTTTTGTCATGTAGACAAACCTTAGAAGTAGAATACTCTGTAGGCCATCCTCTCCTTTCTTCTGTTTTCTGCCCAACTTGCTATTACACTTGTCCAAAAGAAATAGGTTCAGTGGCAGTAAAAGTGAAATGGGAGATCATTAGCATGGATCTAATGAAACTGGTGGAGCTGTCTCAAGTTAGTGCAACGTAGTGTGCATTTCTATGGCAGGTAACACAAAATGCTTGCCGTGATTCTTGTCTTCCCAGCCACTGTCATTGCAAACTCACTCTTATAATGGCGCTCAGGATCCCACAGTGAGCCAGAGCAGGGAACTAGAAATGGCTGAGAATTGTTTGGATGTGGTTTGTTTATGTGTTTGTTTATACTGCTTGTTTGTAGTTAGTTTGTGACTGATTTAGCACTTTGAGTCAGCTCACTGAATTAACGTATGAGCTGGCACAAGGGACATGGTTGCTCTCTGGTAGCCATGAGTTAGCATGTTTTAAGCTGCCATGGAGTGTACTCCCTGAGTCTGCCCTGTTGGTTTGATGTGTGTTTGTTGTGAGGCTCTGAAACAGCAGTTCTTGGAGCAGCCAGAGGTATGATGGGCTTGCCCCCTGTTGCTGTGACTGCCTGTTGAGGGGGCAGGAATGGCTTTTGTGGTTTAATGGCCAGGCGTGCTTCAGCAGAAGAATTTCCTCTTGTTCCAGAGATCCACCTTTTGCTCTTGTTCGGGGGTTTCCTGTGCTTGGCCCACAAGCAAAGTCTTGTGTTGGAGTTACCTGTGTCCTGCAGTGCAGGTAAGCCCACTGGAGTCCATGGCAATCTGAAGGTAATTGAAACTCCAGTCTTGTCTTCTGCAGAGGCAGCAAGGGATATGTTCATTAGATGGATTTACACACTGCAAGCTAAACCTGGAACTGTCAATCCAAGCTAAAAAACTGATTGCTGTTTGTTTGCCACTCTGCATTCAAGTTGGCTTGGCTTGACTTCCAGGAGCTCCAGGAGCTTTGTGCTCCATTAGAAACTTGTTTGTCTGCCATCTGACAAGTTCAGAACTTGAGTTCTGTCAGGATGCTTTTTCTTTAGAGCAGGACACGTATATGTGTTTGTTTTTCTATACACACATCCACATACAAACTGTGTATCTACGCATACATGAACATGCCCATATGTATATATACATGCATACTCTGTCCAGAGCAGTTTATTATCTTATAAAGCTTTCAAAGTGATTTATTTATGTTTTATATGAAAAGAAAGGCAATTAATTAGATGGCAAAGCAAAACAGTCTTGCAGAGAAGCTACATCCAGGTATAATGAATTGGGAAGATCTGGATACATGGTCTTCACAGAACACTTAGTATGTAGTTTTAGTGGTTACAGCTATTTGAAATAGGTAGAAAGCTTTTGTCCATTCCGTAGCTTATGGTGTATCTGGTTTGAATGTAGTTGTGATCGTTACTCGGTCTTTCAAGGAAATTGAAATGAAAACCTCATCCCTTTCCACTTAAAACTTGAAAGAATTTCTTTTCATTTTACCAAATAAGTATGATATAAAAATCTCTTTCTGCCCTCCCCCTTATCCTTGTATTAATTCAGATGGTACCAGTGTCTTCAGAGTTGTCATATAGAATTCTTCTTTTGCTCACTTTTTAAATGCTTGTCATCTCTGCCCACTGCTGTGGGGGAGGTGTTGATTAAACCTATAACTCAATTTCATACTCCCATTCCTCTTTAGGCAGTGTTTCTGATTTCCTTTTAATCATAAGACTGTATTTTTTGCATACTTTTGATCTCAAAATCATTTGGGTTTTTTGAGTGTTCTCTCTCTTTTGAGTGTACATTTATTGTGAGTAATAGTATGCTGATAGCAGGATCATGTTCTTGGGGTCCTGCCTAGGGGTAAAGGGTTCTGCTGGTTCAACTGGAGCTCTGCAGAGCTCTTGTCACTGTATGACTGTCTGCATTGATGAAATGCAGTGGCATCCACACTGGAAGAGGTGGTGTTGCAGAAGATCATGTGTAGGTCAGATAGGAATCCAGAGCATCCTACTGATGGAACTGCTGTCCCTACAGCATGTTAGTGCTAGCCTTGTTACTGATGGCACTTAGTCAGCAGAGGGCTTTTTTCATTAGGGAAGAGACTTTTTTTCCATGCAAACCTGAATTTTGCTGACTTGCATCAAGTTTGCACAGCAACTGAAGTAGCCTGTCTGTCGACACAGCTTTCCCATTCAGCCAGGTGCAAAGCTAAAGAATTGACCTAAAAAGTGGTTAATTTCCAATAACTTAACCCAGTATTCTTTCTATCAACAGAGACATCAATTTGTCTTTACTAACTCCTCTACTACCCCTCTGAAGTTTTTCAGTCATCTCCTCAGTGGTGGGGAATGGATGTGTGCATATAGTTGTAAATAGGTTTATTACAAAATTTATATTCCTTGGAATTTTTTACTATAGACTACAAAATGGCCTTTCTAGTGAGTCTACATAAACTTCCTTTAAACAGTTAAGTTGACATGCTCCAATACACATGGGCATTTCCATTTAATGGTGAGTTTGGGTCTGATGGAGAAGAGTGGTTCTGTGTCCTCCCTCGTTTCTTATCTTATGCTCCTTTTTCCCTATCATCAGGTCTGCCAGGGGTTCTGTGTGGCTCATTTTAAATAAGTTTTTCTAGTACTGAAGTTCACAGTTTTTTATTTATTTTTCTTTCTTTCTTTCTTTGTTTTTTTATCTGTCACTTATAGCATGTTTCACAAACACTTTGTGTCTATGCTGGAATAGGTCGCTTTAATGAGCCTTACATACTTCTATTTTCTGCTCAGCCCTTAGATTCTTCGGTTTCCTCATAAATCTTGAGGACACGATGGCTTACTGTTAGTTACTAAAAGTTTTTTTTCTTGTTTTCTTTTGCTGTGTCAGTCCTGGTCCATCTTGAACTTATCTTTTGCCAGCTTCCTCTGAGGCAGAGGCTCTTGCAAAGAAACCTATTTTTGATGTCTCAGCTATTATTATCTCGTTGCTGGTGTCAAATTTAATTGCACTCTTCCATTTTTGTGCACCAGCTCTTATGATTTTTCTCTTTGTTTTGATATGTTTTCCAATCTGATACTCTGCTCTTCTAAAGTTCTTGGGTTTTGTTGTTTTTTCCCCTGATATGCTGTCACTTATTCTGCTGTTTCTTTACCCAGGCTTGGACTCACATTTTTCTGGGATATGCTCATTTGGCCTGTGTAACCTCATGAAAATGTTACCATTTGAACATAATGACTCTTTTCTTCCCTGGCTTCCTGTTCCCTTTCCTTGTGAAGTGGTACGTATACCTTCCGCAACTTTCAGACTCAGCTGGGAGCTAAACATGCAGCTTTTAATTTCCTCTCTCTTCTTGAATTGACGATCTTTTGGACCACCGGTGTCTTAATGACTGTTTCTGAAATGGGACAGCGTGGTACTAGTTTTGGTAGGATTCCTTCCATGAGTGTGGTGAACTCAGTTGTATTATGGCCACCGTCATTTAGCAGTGAGCTAATGCAAACAGTAAAACTGGCTTTCTGACATAGTACTAAGATCACTCTAAATGAAGAGCAGGGGAAAAGCTTAGTTTCTTACTGCCAGGTAAAGAACAAACATGGAATGAAAAATGTCTCTTGGCGTGTCCTGCTGCGGTTCAAAGGCTAAATTTAAATGTAGATTCTCCTTCATCAAATTAAATTCCTCTTGATTTTGTAATGGTATTCCCTTTACTTCCTTCTCTAAACATAATTGACTTGACTCTTCCCCCTTTTCCACAGTAACTGTGTGATTCTTTGTTTAGTTTGTAGGAATTGCAAGAGCTCTGATGTTTTCCTGAATTAAAGATGCCAGATTTGTAGTGATTTTTTCCTCTTTCCTGTTCTTCCTTTCTTCCTCCCAACAGCCACATGCAGAGTCTTTGGGGGCTTGGTTGGTGTGTTTTTATTTTCCTCTAGGAAAAGACTTTCTTTATCAGTCTTCATGGCAACTTGTGGTTCCTTGTATACAACATGCTTTGGTTGACTTCAAAGGTAATGCCAGTGCCATTTTACCAACTAAAGGAGTAAGGAAGGCTGAACTGTTAGTAGAGTGCGCTCTCAGCTTTTCTATCAGCTGTCTTCCTTTCATCTGGGGAGCATGATTCTCTAAATTCCTTCCTGATAGGTTTCCATTTTGAAATACGATCTGTCCAGAATGACGTGGCATCTCTGCAAGCACGAAATTGTTGCGAAACACTAAGTACAGAGAACTTGTTATCAAAATACTTGTTTCTTCTTTTTTTTTTTTGTTAAGGTCAGTGTTGTGAAATGGAATGATTAAAAGTGTTACTCCAGAAGTAGAGAAAAGGTATTAGAGATTGCATCTTTTTTTTTTTTTTCCTGCTAAAAACAGTGCTGTCTTGAGACCCAGTTACTTAAAAACAAGTTGTAATGAAAATATACTAAAATCCTCAGCTTTAGCTTGGTTGTATCAAATACTTGGTAGAACTCCAGAGTGGTAAATAACTTGGTTATTTTCTTTATGGAGTACTAATCTTGTTTGCTTTGGCATCTAAAACCAAAGTCGCAGCTTATTTTTACTTAATGCACGCTTTTTTTAGAGTATCCCTTCCATGCAGTAGTACAGATATTTATTACAGAACCCAGGAGGCCAGTCACAGGCCAGGGACGCTGCTGTGTTTGGTGGTCCCAGAGGCAGGGAGGAGTGGTTTTAACGTAGGCAATTCTGGTCGACATAATAGTCTTCGTTCTGGTGCAAAAGTCCTTGTAGACATTGTGGCAAAGTAGGTTTTGAGGCAGTGTTCAGAAGGAGTGTGAAATAGGTGATGGTCTCACCTATTAAGAAGGCTTAAGAAGAAAATAAAGATGCATCTGGTCAAAGGAACAGGTCTGGAAAATGGCATTTGCTGCAGTGTTCCATGTAGGTGTGAGCAGATAATCAAGCCAAAGGAAATGGTACTGTGCTACTAGCAAAAAGAGATCTTGTGCCTAGGAGAGTGGTTTTCATCCATTTATGCTGTTTAAGTTTTAATACCAAGTGGAAATATGGGCAGGGTACAATCCTAGCTTTGATGTAGAAGTCTAGGCAGAAATCCATCGTGAGATAAAGTAAGGTGATGGGAAAAGGAAATGCAAAAAAGGGAGCATGTTGGCAGTAGCAGACTTTTTCGTTCCTTCATGAGGGCACTAGAAATTATTTAAACATGCAGTGACTTGATTTACAGGTGAAGCCATTAGCTAGTGATGCGTTCTTCTAGATCGGCCATCAGTTAATCATGATTTCTTTCTGTAACTGCTTTTATTCCAGTGGTTGGTGGTTAAAATCTAGAAGAAGGTGTAGTAACTATCTCAAGTTGCCTGTCTTTAAAGTTACTTCTCTTAATGGCAAGAGTTTATTTTTGTTCGTGACTGCCAGAAGTTGGCGTGCACAAGATGACGTCTTCAAAGTAAGTCTTAAACAAACAAAGCCACCTTTCTTCTGTAACTTCTGGTGTTAATTCCTGTCTTTCTAGTTGTACTCTTGAGACAACGTTACAAGTAGTGGTAGTTTCCTTAATGCCTGATTAGGTTTGCTATGGAGGTTTTAACAGAGCTAAATTTTGAGAGAGCAATCATAAGATGAGGTAAGGTGTCAAAGTGATGGGTTTACAGGTTCATGACAGTTCCTAAAACACAGTTCATGTAAACTTGTCTCTGCTCCAGCAAGACATCCCTTTGACCACTGTTGTTACTGTGTTCTCCATGCACTTAGTGAAGTAGTCTATGTGAACTTAGTGAAGTAAGTGCATATGCGTGTGTTAAATTGAGATTTGTTTTTAGGGTGAGTTTGGGGTTTTTTTTTGTTGAGTCTCAAAGCCTCAACAAATTGGCAAGTCTTCTGATTGAATTTTCAGGTGCTAATATGTAGTGCTGGGTTTTCATTAACCTGTTTGTATAGGACACCACTAATTCTTTTGTCTTTTAATGTGGCTGTCAACCTCAAGTAATTCAGCTCTGTTTATAGTTTTATACGGATTAAGTAACTCATCTCTGGATTAAAAAATTAAAATCAAAATGCAATTGATCATGATAATAATATAAATACAGTAACAAAATTAGTAGGACTTTCAGGAGGCTTAATCTCTTGTTCTTTATGGCTTAGTTGAAACCTGTGAAGCATAATACATGGCACAGAGTTGTTCTTCTCCTTCATAATTATTTAACTTTAAGGTTTTCTTAATTGTTGTGAGACAATCAGATGATTCCTGTCTCTGTAAACTTGACAGCAGTGTTACCTCCAGGGTCTTTGCATGTTGGCTGCTCTCTTTGTGAAGTTTTGAATGCTTCTGCCATGGTGGATGCAACACACCATACCTGTTTTGGGCATCAGATGGGTTTTGCAAGTTTGTGTGTGTCTGAAACTATTGGTAATCTAATTGCTGGGTTCAGACATGGAACTTGCTCTTCAGAAAAGCTTTCTTGTGAATGAACCTGAATGCATTTAAATGTCTGAAAGAGCAAGGGTTGGGTGGAGTACCATGGGAATTGCCTTTAGTTTTGCTGGATGGATAGACAGTCTGTGAAAGGCACCAGGAGGATTTGATCATGCCTTTAAAATACTAAAAGAGGGAACCCATATTTAGATTCTTAGTTAGTCTTGTCCTCTGTCATCATTTATCCCTAAAAAGAAACATGAATTCTAAGTGAGTAAATCTTTTACTTGATTTGTGTTGTTCACCAAAAGAATTTTGGATATGACTATGATTTTGTCAAAATAGACTTGTGCTAAAAGATACTTACCTGGACTATTCACTGGCCTGTCTGGGAACCACTGCTTTAAGTCAGGGAAGTTACGAACAGTAGTAGGTGCAAAATGCAGTGAAGGAGTGGGCCACTTTATTCCACATCTCTATACTGAGTGGTGACAGCAGGAAAGGATTGTGGTTTTCTGTAGTTAAAAGCTCAGGTGCTGGTAGTAAAGGCATTTCCCATGGGTAGGCAGAAGGAGAAGCTGGTGTTCTGGGTACATCTGTACCATTTAAATTGCTGCCTGGAGTGGGGCAGTTTCCCTTGGGGGAGTTCTTTTTGTGAGGAACCGAAGTATAGCAACAGAAATTTTTGTTTTCTGCTGTTTTCCTCATTCAAGTCTACTGGAAGCAGAGAAACCATGACTCCAGAATTGTCAATAAGCTTCCTAAGAGTACTTTTATTAATTGTAATTGTCTGTACAGTATAGTTTGACAAGATTAGCAAAGCATGGAAAGCACTTCCTACTGTTAGGCTTAAGGTTTTTCTTTTAATGACAGAGTTCTTTGGATTTGGCACGGTCTGTCTGCTGCAGACTTCTGGAGTACAGTGATGAGCTGGCAAGCAGCTCAGCATGGGTAAGAGGATATTTGGGCCAAGGACTCGTAGCCAAGCTCTTACCTTTTTGCATAAGATTTTCTTTAATGGGACTGTAAAGAGATGACATTGTGGTTAAATAACTACTCCTTGATTGAGTGACTACTGCCCCAGGGAAGGTGCCTGTGTAAGGAATGTCCCTATCACACTGCATAAGAACAAGGACGCTGTGCTGAGACTGTGTGAGCAATCATCACTCTGGTGCTTTCTCATTCTTGACTCTACAGACTTGTGCTGAAAGGAGTTATTAACTTGACTTTTACATTAAACACACCAAAAAACTATGTCAGTCTCATATAAAGGTCCCTCTTTCTGATCCAAGCAGTGCATGTGGTGTTTAAAGGCAAAGGCATATAAACTTCTGAGGTCAACTGTGGGTTTTGGGAATTAATATCTGGTGGCCATGTTCATCTTTTGTGGGCACGAGTGTATTTTTCCTCTCCTTCAGTTATTCCAGCATACTTCTTACTCAATTTGTATACAGGCCACCCTTGCTGTCTGCAGCCACTTCTGTGTGCTGGTGGTGCAATTATTTTCGATTATTTATGCTGTCTGAGCAGAAGTGATAACACAAACTTAAGAGATCATATGCATTCTCTGGTGTTTGGTACTGTAACGGCACACAGCAGCAATTGCAGGACAAATCATTCTGGATGTGGCAGTGAGGGTGACAGTGCAGCTTGAGATGCTCAGCCTGGTTCATCTTGCCCTACACTGTGGAATGCCACAGAGAAAGTATTTAGCCTGGGTATGGAAAGCTCTATAGCTGTGCCATGGGGTGAGCTTGCATAAATCATAGAATCATAGAATAGTGTGGGTTGGAAGGGACCTTCAAAGCTCATCTAGTCCAACCCCCTGCAATGAGCAGGGATGTCTTCAACTAGATCAAGATGCCCAAAGTCACATTCAGCCTGGCCTTGAATATCTCCAGGGATGGTGCATCCACCACCCTGGGCAACCTGTGCCAGTGTTTTACTACCCTCATTGTAAAAGAATTTCTTCCTCATGTCCAGCCTGAATCTCTTTTAGTTTAAATCCATCACCCCTCATCCTATTGCAACAGGCCATGCTAAAAAGTATCTCCCCATCTTTCTTACGGGCCCCTTTAAATAAACTCTCCTTTCTATCAGGGCTAGTTTGAGCACCAAATTGGTGGTTTGCTTCAGAGCTAGCTCATGAGTCGTAGATTAAAGCATCTCCTCTGCACACTGTCTGTCCTTGCACTGAAGCATGCTTGGAGTATCAGGAGAATTTAGCTGCCAAACAGATTAAAAAACAAAAAAATCCCTGCAGCTTCTTGCTTTTTGACAAAAATTGAAACATATGGCTGTAGGCATACCTTCGATGCCAGGTGGTCTCCCTGCCAAACCTAAAGCTGGTTCTCAAGAAATTCTTATGTGGTTACACTTTCAATAGAATGCCAGAAAGTTGAACCTTTGCAAAACTATGCTTTAAACTGATGGCGAGAACAAGATTAGGAAGAACGTTTGTCCTGGATAGGCATTGTAGCTACAGGTAGACTAGACACATCTTCTTATAGATCTAAGTCATAGGGGTATTTTTTATTATTATTTTGCCTGTTCCAAAGCAATCTAAGCTAAATTAAAATTTAGATATTCTAACAATTATTTGGATTTGTGCTTCATTTTGCCCAGCTCGCATGTTATAGATTTTTTGATTTTAGAAGCACGTGCCCTAGGCATTTACTGCTCTGGCTTGAACTGGTGGTGTGGCTGGAGAGGAGGAAGCCTGAAGGGGGTGGGAGGAGTGCTTCTCCTTCCCCTCTTTCCTGGTGACCTCCACTTCTGTGGTTGCGTTCGACTCTTTTCCTGCACATTTTGACCTGTACTATAATTGTATCAGAGAGGGCAGTTGCAGTCAGGGATGAAGTCTTTTCTGGAAAAGACTTGTCGCCTAAGTCTGCACAGCTGAAAAGCTTTTGCCATTCGTTGGTAGAAACTGACTGCTCTCAGGTGTGTGCTTTACCATCCTCCTTGTATTCTGTTGTTCAAACCACCAGGGTCAATCTTTTCATGCCACTCAGGAGTTCCCATGGAGAGCTGCATACACCACTCTAGGTAGCAAACTAGCTAGCTAACGCTTCTTTAAACACTATCAAAACACTTTTTTAATATAAAATAAAATAAACCCAAAACAAAACCCCAACAAACAAAACCCAGGTAACAAACACATCAACTACATCTATCTTTGTAAAGATGATACAACTACATAACTTTGTAAAGGCAAATATGTCTAATCTCACTTGCTGTCTTTGTCACTGATGCCTTTATGTCAGCTTGGAACTGAAGGGGAAAAAAATGGGTTTTGCCTCCTCATTGCACTGCAGAGTGAAACTTCTATTAGTTCTGTTAGTTCTGTATTTTTGAGTAATGCAGTACATTTTTATGTTGTAGCTGGAAATGGTCAAAGTTTTCCAGTAATGTGAAAAATACTTTTAAGGAAACTGTTACTTTTTTGTATGGGTTTTTTGTGTGTTTTGTTGGTGGGGTTTTTTGTTTGTTTGTGTTTGTTTTTTTTTCCCTCGCAGGAAATGCAAACTTTTTTTCATACAGGCTATAAGAAAGGAGAGGGATTGGTTTTGGGGTTTTTTTTTTTTTCCTTTTCCATTTAAACTGATTAGTTTAGGAAAGACAGGCAAGTTTTCAGGAACACAAAGCCCACTTAAAACTTGAAACAAAAGCAGAGACTATAAAGCTAAATCTAGGTCAAGTTTGAGTTAAGAAACAACATGAAGATCCAGAGAAAAGTTTGTTTATGGGGAAAAATATACCACAAACCTAGTAACTCTGTGATGACTCCAGGATTTTCTTGGTTTGGTATTAACTCTAATAATTTGGGGAGGGGAGAGCATTCTTTCTTTGAAGGTATCTTGTAGGTTTCTTTGTCTTTTACCGTGTATTTTCAGTGGTGTGACTTCAGCCAGACAGTTTCCATGAGGAATATGATTCATTAGGTAATTTATGACATACTTTGGGATGTGCTTTGGACTACTTCTTTTCCTGTTTGGGAAGAGGGACAGGCTGGATGTGGAGATGTTTTGGAAGCCTTGGCTTTTGTTTCTGTGTCACGGTTTGGTTCTGTTTCAGGTCCATGTGTGAGGAAGGGCTTGTGCATTCTGGAGTTCATGCCCGCCCTCTTCGTATTGCTCTATACTAACTGGTCTCGTAAATGATGTCACCTTTCCCTGCAAGCCTGGCCTTTCCTCTATCCTTAGGCAGCTATAGCAGTAATAGTGGGACTCTGATATGCAGTTCTTGTGAACTACATCTGTATGTTTTCTTCCATAGAGTAGCTGGAATTCAGTGTGGTGCTGGAAATGACCATGAGATAATGTGTCTTTTCCTGACGCAGTGGGATGCTTTTCTAACCATGTTAAGGATTCATGCAGTAGCATTGTTCCATAGATGTGTAATATAGGTTTAAACATACTGACTTGATAGTTTCAAACAAACAAACAACAAGCAGCAAAGATATCTGTACCAGCTGAGAAACACAGCGTTGTGAACAAGAGAGTGGAAGAGGCTGGGCTACTATTGTCTGTCTCCTAGCGTAGCCCCAAGAGAAATGCTTTAGTAGCATATAAATGGTCATCCTTTTTTCCTCTTTTGCTTCTGCTTAAGCTGAAGGTAGGTTCTGTGGTGGCTGCAGTGGGAAACATAGATTGCAGTTAAGATGCACATAATGGTAAGTATTAAGTGACAGGTTAAATGGTGAGAATTAGGGTTGCTAAGAATAAGCTTGCAGATGGCCATTTTCAAACAGTGACTTTCTTCTTTTTACCTGCTGGTGTATTTTTAGATGGCTTTCCTCTACTCCCACCTGAGATTGGTTTTGTGCCCTCGGGTTAAAAGGAGTAGCCACACAAAAGGCTGATTGGGCCTATCTGAGAGGATGAGGAGGGGGGAAAACAGTAGGGGAGAGGTAGGGTGGCACCTCAGAGTGGGTCTCCTGCTGAGAGGCGGGAAGTGGAAGGCTTTTAAAACTGATTTTAAAATGTTTCCTTTATCTTTTTCAGTTTTAATTTTGCCATTCAGCCAAAACAAGCAGCAGTGGTGGTTCAAACAACTGCTTTGCTTGGGTCTAGTTGAAGATGCTTGCATAAGCTTACTGCTGGGTTCAAGGCTCATGTGGAGATTTTTATCTAGACAAACTTACAATATCTTTATGCTTCTCAAACTATCTTTACTAACATGCACAGTAACTCTGCAGCAAGTTTTGTGTCAGAAATAACAATGAGATGGTTTCTTCCTTGAACATCAAAACTTATGCTGAGAAATTAGCTTCTGTATGTTTTGTTTTTCTGGGGTGGCTGCATAAGAAGCATTTCTGTCCTAATCGAGTGGGATGCTTTGCATCCTCAAGATAGCTGAATTTGGGTGGAATACAGGGACATCTAGGATTTCTTTAAATCAGGTAAGGATGTGGAAGTACCTGATGGTTTGTGTTGGAAGGGACCTTAAAGCTCATCCAGTTCCAACCCCCCGCCACAGGTAGGGACACCTTCCACTAGACCAGGTTGCTCCAAGCCCCTGTGTCCCACCTGGCCTTGAACACTGCCAGGGATGGGGCAGGCACAGCTTCTCTGGGCAACCTGTGCCAGGGCCTCACTACCCTCACAGGGAAGAATTTCTTCCTAATGTCTAATCTAAATCTTCCCTCTTTCAGTTTAAAACCATCCCCCCTTGCCCTTGTAAAAAGTCCCTCTCCATCTTTCTTATAAGCCTCCTTTAAGTATTAAAAGGTGGGTTGAATTTGTTAAAAACACCTGTTTTGTACATCTTCTGATGGGCAGTTCTCTTCTGGATGTTGTTTAGTGAAGGTGAGGCCCAAAATGGTAACCTGAAAATGACACATTTTTAAACTTACAGTCAGTAAAAGTTTATTTAAAAAAAGGAAAAAAAACCCCAAACTGTGCAGTATTTGATGGGAAGCCAGCGTAACTCCCTTGAAACTGGAGTGGCATGCCTGAGTCAGTGAAGTATGAGCTAAGAATCTGGCAGAAGCCTTTTGCACAAAGGAAGGCTGAGAGAGTCTCTCAGGAAGCCTGTGCGCTGCTAAATGTGGCATGTTTGAACATGAGGCTGACATCATTGTGAGTTCATAGTAGTGAAAGAACAAAGTATCAGCCACAAATTAGACTGACCTAATTTTTAAGTCACTTCTAAAAACTTAATAGCACAGTGTGTTGCTTGTGCAAGCTGTTTATTTCTACCCCAGCCTCTGACTACTTCATTTAAACTACAAGTTAACCCTCTAACTGTCAAAGGAGTTGTTCAGGAAGGTGTGTGTGTGTGTGTGAGGGGTGCTGCAGACTTCCTTCCTTGGCTCTTTTTCCACTCTGACCTCAATTTTCACATAAAGGAAGTGATTAAGGACCACCCATCATATACCTTTATCCTTCAAGATCAGCTTCCTGGAGGTAAAAACCTCAGGATTGTATACCAAAACCTAACTTGTTCCTATGGGCTGCTCATATGCAGACTGGAAGTCTGACTGAAAGTGATCAGAATGCTTGGCAGTGGTATCAACAGGAATTTATGTATGATCAGTAAATTACTATAAAACTAAGAATTGTTGTTTATTGATGTATCCATGATCATCGACAAGTAACTGGTGCTTCTTCCACTGCTGAACACTTAAGAAACACGAGGATCTTGCAGTTTGCTGATGATACACTTTTTTCCAAGTATTTTAGTTGGCTCCGTATGCCATGAAGTTGATCCATTCTGTTGATACATTACTTAAATTATTGCAGAAGTATATTGAACTCTCCTAGTTCAGGATTACTTTGACAACCGTCGGTGCCTTCCTGGTTGGTTTTTGAAGGACTGTGTAAAACAGAGCACCTCTACAGATTTGGAGAAATATAAAATCTTGTTTATTGATTTGTGCAGAACTCTGCATACATGTAAGTGCACTTCAAACAGGACAATACAAATGTAATTTAAGGGATTACATTTTGTTTCTTTTTGCTACTCAAAATCCTGTTAGAAACCCAGTGAGATTGCTACAAAATATTTCTTACTGAGCCTCCTCTTTGACTAAGGTGTGTATTGGATAATCGCAGCAGAATTTACTCCTTTGGTTTGGTATTGTATGCTTTTGTTCTTCAGACTTTAAAAAACCCCAGTCCCTTTTAGTTCTTGCAAACTAGATGTAATGGTGGTCACATCTTGTCAGTTGTTCTTAAGTGGGGTTAGTGTATTTTGCATTTATGTCACTCTTCTTCCTCTACTTAAATGGTAATGTTTATAGTGCTATAAGAGGCACAGCTGGGGAATATAAGTCACCTTCTGCTTTCTCCTTCCGTTATAAAGATATATATGGCTTCTCTTTTCAGCTGTGTAGTTACCACGCTAGAAATATGGCTTTAGCACCACTGCAGGTCTTGTATAACATGATTCAAAGAAACACTTGGGATCCTTTGGGAAAAACCTAACAGGGCAGGCTACCTGGAGCATAATTCAGTGAGATAGCATGACTTCTACTTTTGTTCCTGAACTGAGGCATCGTTGCTATTCTTGCCAATTAAACTGAAGTTTGAAAGCAATTGTAATAGGCCATCAGAATTACCTTTGTGGGTACAAATTAGGTATGAAATTATGTTCTGTTCCCAGTGTGTGAGCTATCAGGAGTCTTGATCCTGGTGAGATCTTGGTCAGATCTCTTATTATGGTGAGAGATTTGAGTCCCAAATGTTTGGATCTAGGAGTTTATTAATTTATTTCTTGGGCCTCACCTGCAATTCAGCAGTCACTCCATGTCATAAACCAAACCCCTTCCTACTCCGCACAGCCCAGAACAGGAGAACTTTTAACAGGATTACTGCAGCTGTTGAACTTCTGAGGACACCTAACAACTTCAGTTACTCCACCACATTAATTGGGAGCCATTGCTGTACACTGTATACCTCTACGTTTCTTTCTCTACTCCCACCTCAAGACAGCTGAGCTGTACCATTTTTGTGGACTCGCTGTTTTCCACCATTTATTCTGTTCCCTTGCCATATAAGTGTCTTTTAAGGAGAAACCTAATTAAACTTAACTGCTTTACTGCGTAGGACTGGGCTTACATATGTGTAAAGTTGATGTTCTGTTGGGCCCAGCATCCCTTCTGAAGATGCTTCTGTGTGCTTTTATCATTATGTAGCATACGCTGCTCACAGTATTAATTTTGTTTTGAGCATGCAGAGGGTTTTTAAAATGAGTTCGACAACAGATTTAATTATCGCTTATTAGGTATTTTCTCTGTAAACTTCTGGATGTTTCTCTGTACAGCTGACAGGACATGCATGCAGCGCAGTGCAGCACTGTATTTTCAGACACAAGCAGGAAGAAACAAAGTATTAATGTTGACAGTTTAAAAAAAATGTAAAAGAAATTCCTTCCAAACTTTCTCATGCCCTGATGTGAAGGGGTTGAATGTGCATGTTGCCTTCCGGGAGAACTGGTGTCATTTCCTCAAATGGGTGAAAGACCAGAACATTTTAACTCACAGCGTACCGTACTTGTGGAAGCAAGCTTACAAGTCTCTGTTCTTAAAGGAGATTGAGTCACTGTGATCTTTAGTCATTCAATTTAGAGAAGAGTCATTAAAAAGTCTGTTGCAAGAAATTCACCCCTGCCTTGCCCAGAAGCTATTCTGATTTATTTCCCTAATAAAATTACTGTCATTATCCTCTGCCTTTAATCCGTCCTGGTTCTTGTATGAAGGCTTCAGATCCACCTTCTGTTTTCATCATGCAGTGACCACAAAGCAGATCAGAGTTATTTGGGTTTTTTTTTCTTTTTTTTTCTTTTTTTTTTTTTTTTAATTTTAGCTCCTCATTTGCCAGCCCGTATTATTTGAATGTCTCCCTCTGAAAGTCTCCAAGTAGGCACAAAGCCTTAAACTTAAAGGCTAGCCATTATCTGAAGTCTTTTAAAGAAGTAGGACTGACTATTACAACAGCTGTGCTTGATGTTTATTAGTGCTACTCTTTAGAGTACTCCTCCTTTTAATGTTTGTCAGCAAAAAGATGACCATGTGAAATACAGAAGTCTTTTTTCATGTAGGGCTGCAGAACACAGTCAATTTGGGATGTGCTGATTGTGTACTAGTTGCAAACTGTGGTGTCAGGAAAGGGGCTGCTGCGAAGCAGTCTTGTTCTACAAAGTGTAAGGATATGCTGGAATTTCAGCAGCTTGAGGATTTATGAAGTAGTTCAACTGTTTAAGGTTTTCCCTTTTTTTGTACTTTGAGTCTTTGAATTGAAAGCTAAACCACAGTTGCTGGTAGAGATGGCAGGCATGGACTTTGCCAGTTGTCAGAATTAAATGATGACACTTCACCATTCAGTATACAGGACCCAAATAGCCTCATGATGCGTTTTGTCAGGATAAGTAGCTGTCCTCCAGTTATAATTTGGTTTGGTTGTTCTTAGGCTACATGCTGTGGCTGTGGGTTGGTTCTCTGCAGACGTGGATTACATAGATAAGTAAAATAATTTTATTACTTACTGTAAACCTTGTAATTTTTATACCAGATAATCCATATAAGATTAGATTTTATGGAAAGGACAGGATTAAACTTTTAGGAAAGGAAAGGCAGGTACTGAGGTCCTTACAAGGATGCTGTCATGCTTGCCATTCAGTTTCTCACAAGGTTTCTAGCTTGCTTGATGCACCATAACTCTGTAGCTCCATGTGACCCAACTGGTTGGGTTTGTTTAGCTGCAGTTTAGGGAAGGCCCTGAGCAAGAGAGGAGAAAAAAAGGCTTCTATTTCTAATTCTGGAAAGTAGAAAAAGGTATTTAAATAAGGCCTGGAGGACTTCTTTTTTGCCAGAAGTACGTAAAAAGGCAAGTTTATATCCTTTTGTAATTCACTCTAATTGAAAGGATGTATATTTCTTTTCCTAAGGTCAGCAGAAAAATCCTGGCCTCGTAATGAAAAAAGGCTTTTTAAAAAACTTTCTCCTAAGCACAAATAGCTGAAGTTTCCACTTTAAACTTGGGTGGCTCATTCATATTTCACTTAATGGTAATATGCTATTCTCTTTCTCCCTCCTCCTTCTTACCACCAAGGCTAAAAAGGAGGAGGGGAGATATAAAATGTTTCTGAAAATTACAGGAAATGTCTGTTCCTCTAACAGCATTGCCAGGGAATTTCCAAATGCGCTTAATGCTTATGGCTGAACTTGTAGCAGCTCGGTCTTCAGTTGTGAGTGGATCCTGTTCTAAAAACGTGATACCTCCTTCCAGTAAACTGTGTTAAAATTAAGTATATGCTTTGGTTTTCATCTGCTCTTCAGCAGAGTTAATTGCATGCAGTGGTGAAATGAGTGCTTTTGGGGGCTGCTTTAAAAACCTGTTTTGCTTCTATTTATTAAAGTGGGAAAAATAGTGTATAGTTTCCTGAAGTGGTAGATAGTTTATTTGTAAGGACTTTGGAGAGGCATGGGTGACAGCTACCAGTGAATGTGAAGACTACCTGGCAGTTTTCAGAGACTTCAGAAACTGTGTGTGAAGCAGTAAGGAGCAAAGAGGGAGATGCTTTTTGTCCCAGTATTTTGTTTCCTTGGGCTGTCACAAGGTGGTCTCTGATCACAGGACCTTGTCTCTAGCCTAATCAATGTTGAGCACTAGGTTAGTTTTAATTTCCACAGATGAGATTAGAAAAGGGGATAGCGACAAATACAGTGAGTAGGATGAGTTTTCTCTTCATTCTCCTTTGCCTTCTGCCAGGCTTCTGCCCCTGGACTAGAGAAAGGAGCAAGGGAGATCTGCAGAGCCTCTTCCTGGGCATGAAAGGGCGTCTGCCAGCCAGAGCAGGCAGAGGGAGAAAGACATGGCACAGTCTTCAACAGTCCACCAGATTTTCTCGTCCGCCTCTCTGCATGCTGCTCTCATGTACATACCCTGTGTGCTAATGATGGGCAAGCGAGAGGATCTCCAGCCTGGGACCCCCCAGGGACAAACACACAGGTGCCAGCCAATGACTCCATGCCAGTGAGCAGAGTGTGTTCTGGGTAGCAAACTCTTTCATTACCTGTCTGAAGGACTCTAGCCCCATGTTCCACTGTTGGCGTTGGCAAGGTTTTTAGAGCAGTTGCCCAAAGACAGAGAGGTGATTCTTGTAGCTCCTTTTCTTACAAGGTGACGTGGTATATGACTGTCATAATGTGCTCAGCCCTCTGCTACAGTGGCTCTTTGTGGTTGTCACATAGTTTACTGCGTGGTTGGGAGCCACTCCTGGATTTTGTAATATGGCAGTGCTTGGCAATAATTTATTACCATGGTTTATATTACAGTGATTAAGTGGAGCTGTCATCTCTTGATTGTGATGATTTGAATCTTGTTTTTAGCTGCCCAGGAAACGGTTTGGAATTGACACTAATGTGTTTATTTTTACTTCCTCGTGTAAAGGTTGTAATTTAATTTGTTCACGTAGGAACAGCAGGTGCTTTGTATAGAGGTTGTATGGGTATGACTATATGTAATGACTGCTGTCGCTAGTGTTACCAGTTTCCAGTGTTGACTTTTCTAGTGTTTGGGGAGGTGGGATTAATTACCTGAGATGTTCTGTTTTCGCTAGTCTTTGTCAGTGAAAAATATAGTTGTAGTGAGACTTATACTTACGGCAACCTCCTCTATTAACAGATACTGAATGAGAGTGTATGAACTTGCTTGAATTCATGCAAATGCTTCACCCATCGATCCTAGTTACAGATTAGTTTTCTAGCAGGAAAATGTGTTGAATTGTATGGAAGGCTGCTATTGCTTGGGGTTTTTTTTTTTTTACTTCTCCAACCTTTTTAAAGATAGTTGAGAGATTTGCTGTGAGTTTTTTTCTTTTCTTTTGGAAAATCACTGTAACATTGCTTTCTATTTCAGACCCTTTCTGTGTAAACTAACACTAGCATTTATAAATCTCTTCTCACTTAGGCTTTCATGTGTTTGGGGGAGTTTTACAGCAAATGACTGCACTGAAAGTGTAAAGTCTGTTTTCTGGGGTGTTTTTTTGTCTTGTAATAAGTGTGGGTTTTTTTCTCCCAACTATGTTTAGGTGTTTTCTTCTGCTGGCCTCTGTATGTGGACCGCCCTCTGTCCTGTCCAGCCCATTTAGATTTTGACTTAAATGTAGGTGAGTAATTGCTTTTGACATGAAATGATAATGAATTAATGTAAAAGTAGTCCAGAATTTTCATTTGCTTTGACTTGAAAGTCATACAGGGAGAATCACCTTTTAAAAATCCATTGACACTTTTTCTGGATGCCTGGTGTCCCAGGCAATAGGAAACTAAAAATGTTATGTATTATAGTATTCGTTTGGAGTGGATTGTGTAAGCTTTCGTTCTTGGTGTCACAGAGCTATATGCTGTAAACCTGCAATGAAAAAGTATTTTGAAATTAAAAGAGCTTCTTGCTTGTATGGGTGGAGAAGGGAGTCCCCAGGTAAAGTCTCTGAGCTGTTGAATAGAGTGATGTAACAGATCAACAGCGTGTTCTAACTCTTCCCATGAGCTCACATTCTATCAGGTTTCCCTGCTATAATACTTAATAAATGTCGGTTGTTCCACAGTGAATGTCAGAGAGGTTGGCTTCTTGGTAAATGCAAGTGATGATAATCTGGTTTATTGCTTAGAGTTGGTGATGGTACATGGATGATTCTTGCAAGAATGTTGCATGTATTTGAGGGCTATGTTGAGTAGGTCAGCAAAATGTGTTTTGGTGGTGTGTTTTTGGTTTTGTTTTTGTTTTGGTAGTAGAACACATTATATTATTTCAAATACCACTATTTGTATGAAAAGCAGTATCTTACTAAGTCCATTTATCTTGCTTAGCTCAACTATATTAGAGGTAGGTGTAGTAGGTGTAGAAACTGAGCAAGCTTAAAAATCTAGACTTGGGTCTTTTATGCAGCTTATACATGGGAAGTTGGTTTCTTTTCTGACTCTCTCACTTCATGTATCAGTTTTCAGATTGGGGAAGGAAGAGAAAACTAGTACTATCCATTTTGACTGCTTACATAGATCTAAATGCACTGAAAGTAGGAGAGGAGGGAGCAGCCGTTCTGGTCATAGGGATAAGCAAAGGAAAGCAGCATGAAATCCTTAAAACTGCTTCTGTGTTATGAACAGAAGGAGACTTAAAAAAATATTAAAAACCTATGTGTTTCTATTTGAGTGACTTCCTCACTGCTCTCCTGTCTTGCACTAAAGTGGAATGTGCTTGGGAGAGCAGGTGAAAGTCTGTGTTCTTCAACCCCCCTCAATCAATGTGAGAAAATTACATGCTTATGAGATGATGACACTTGCTTGAGTCACCTGAAAAGCCAAGACACCCTTATTCCCCTCAGTTAAGAACATGAGCCCTTGTTAACAGAGCTCTTTTAAATCACAAGCATTTGTAATCTCACTCTTGTGTGGTCTGCCCAATTGCAGGCAAGACATAGGCTTATTGTAACCTCAGCTACATTTTTCCCCCCAGCCTTTACACTTTATTACACAGTTGCTGATCTCTGGAATTTATTGGCTTGCTTGCTAAATTCAGAAGGGGTATAACTGTTTCTCACTTTCACTTAAAAATCTTATTTCCCTTGTGCTCCACAGACACTTCGCATTGCTTGCTACTGATGAGTAGCAACTTGAGGAAGGATCGGCTCTCCTAGGTTGTCACTCAGTCACTAGTAGCATAGGTTACAAGCATCTGCCCAGAACAACTTTTATTTCTGTCTTTCTGAGGCTGGTGAGGGAATGCTGTGGCTGTCATAGATGGTGGGGGGGCAGGGGGGAAATCTTGCAGGAGTGGGAATTCACCCTGTGATCCTTAGATCAGGAGTTCCTCTCTGATGCAGGAGTTTTGTGCAGGCTTGTTTGTTGAGTATCACCTGTGGCTGTGATGGTAGGGACTGGTGCGGTATTGGCACCAGCTATTGAACCACTGTCAGCTCCCAGCTCAGTAACGCTGAAGCCAAATACTCCTTTGAAAACAGCTGATGTGCTGGCAGTGGCATGTTTCCTGCAGTTCAGGATCTCCTGACTCTATGTTTTGATTCAGCTTTTGGGTTTCTTTTTTATGCTGGTGCCCATCCTGGGAAACATGAAAGGGATCTTGGCTGTAAGGGCACATAGTGTTTTTCTCATATGCGTATGTGTTTGCTTTTAGAAAGTAGAAAGAGACATGGTTTTAAAAAGTTCAACTCTTTCAGGTGTCTCACGCTGAGTATGCAGAAGCTGTCCTTC
Organism: Nestor notabilis; assembly: GCF_000696875.1. Taxonomy (NCBI): domain Eukaryota; kingdom Metazoa; phylum Chordata; class Aves; order Psittaciformes; family Psittacidae; genus Nestor; species Nestor notabilis. The sequence continues at coordinate 14,999 of NW_009935212.1, read as the reverse complement.
ACGACCTTCTGATGTTCAGGTGCTGTAAAGTTATTAGGTTGGCGTTTAGCCACACAGCACTGACGTATGCTGGAGCATTGCTGTATGCACCTGACAAAGCAGGCATCAGTGACGTCGGGAACATGACTGCTGAGTGCTTGTGACACCAAAGTCCAACTTCAAGGTTATCTTCTTACGTGAGGTAGAAGTCTTTTAGAGATTGTAGCAAGGCTTCTAGAAGCTCTTTGGTAGTTCCTTAACTGAGGTACAATTAGAGTGTCATTCTGAGAGTTTTAAAAATAGATTATTCTACATCTGCCTCTTTAAAAAAAAGTTGCTATTATATGAGCCAAAGCCTGAGATCATTCAAAAAACCATCATGCTATGATGCAAGGGAATTGCTTGGACTCAAAATCATAGAAGTAGAAATTAGTAGTGCATACAAAATGTGAGTTATTTTGACTGAAGAATCAAACACACAACTTTAGTGCCAGGTTTACAGTTAGGTGATTGCCTGCTTAACTCCATCTGAGCCATTTGGGATGGAAGCAAAGAGAGATCCTGTAGTTCTGTGTCAGCATTACACATAGATATTGGAGACCCACTGTTGGTTGTATGGAAGACAGTAGTGTTTTTGTTGTTTTGGTTCTTTAAACAATACGGAAAAACTGAAAACACTGGGCAAGCGTGGAACAGATCTTTCTAGTTTTACAGTGAGTTAAAAGTTTAGTTTTCTTCTTTAAAAGAAGTTGTAACATGTTCCAATCCATCTGCAAGGAGGAAGAAGCCATGTTACCATGCAGTAACATGGTTCATGCAGTATTCTCATACCTCGATTATGGATAACTTTTCCGTAATCCTGATTTCAGTGTAGAACATCCTATGAGTAAGATGGTTTCCTAGCTTGAAGATCACCAACATAATGGCCTATTTAGGGCAAAACATTTGTTATGTTGCATCATTTTATGAGACACTATGGTGTCAATACATACCATTGCAATCTAAGTCACAAGTAGCACTGCAGAAAGAGAACTGTCAAGAAACTGAATTTTAGCTTTTTACAAACTATGATTAGGAATGAAACATGTATCAACACCTCATAGTAGCTACATGGTAAGAGCAGTCACCAGGAAGGGGAGGAGAGCTCCAGTGTTTAGCTGAAGTAGGAGGCTGCCAGTTTCTGTTGTTTAGATAGGTCCCAAGGAAGAGTCCCAAAGTCTGATAGGACCAGAAAGAGAATTAAAACCAAACCAAACCCCATAATTAAAAAAAAAAAAAAAAAAAAAGAAAAAGTTGTTCCTCCTCTGCCCAATGGAGCTGTTCCTGCCAAAATAGGATTTCAATCACAGTAACTTGAGGTGACGTTACTCTTAAGTTTTCTACTTTCAAGCCATGGGCAGAATGCTTTCAGAAACTTAACACATAGTTACATGTAAAGGTAATAGTGCTATTTAAAAAGACTGTCAACTGGTAGCCCATTTACCTTATGTTCTTTACATGCATTTTCCCCAGTCACCGTATATGACTGATTTGAGTCCTTTTTAAGGGTTTTCTGAAACACACTTCCATCACTTGAGAGACATGGCTGAGACAGTGAGCAGTAAGCATTTAGATCAGAAATATACCCAAACTGAAAGTTGCAAATTAAAGATTACATCTTTTTAACAGCCTCCAGTTTAGAGTACTGTAGTTTCTCAGTGGCTTTATTTTCCTGTTACTACTTGGACTTTAAGTCAGCAATTTACCCATTAAAACAAACTGTCTAGTTCACGAACAAACTGTCTAGCTCACAAAGGAGCTTGAGCCAATTCCCACTAGAGCCAGTGGAAAAGTTTTCATTCAGTTCAGTGGGTTTGGTATCTGACAGCCGTTGATACAAATAAAAGAGAATCAAAATTCCTGACAGGACATGTTAAGAGAAAGAAGAAGAAGAAAAAAAGCAGAATATTTTTTTTCTCTCTGGAAAAAAAAGTGGACACAGCTATCAAGTTTCACTTCCCCCCGTTGCATAATGCCATGGTCTTTTAATACCTTCCTGAAGCCAGCATATAATGACTGCTCTTTGAGGAGGAGTACACCTGAGAACCAAGTTGTAAAGATAGGAGGTTTTTTTAAATAGGTTTAATTAAAGCTTGGGGTGGTAATTTTTCCAGTAATTTTTGTAGTTTAGAGCAATATGAATGTCACTGCTACATGCTTTCATTGATCTGGACAACTTAAAAGCACTGGCTCTATAGCACTAGAATCAGGGCAAACAGAAAATGACTTTTTGTTAACCTAATGGCCCTTTATGTGAAACCTGGTGGTTTTAAATTGCTACATGAAACTTTAACCAAACAAATTTCTTTCAGTTTCCTTTTTGGGTTGTTCAAGTGAAGGTTGCACTTTTCTCAGAATTTATTTAAGATTTTTTCTATGTAGATTTGTATAATATATCTAATCAGTAAAACGTCTGCTGACCTGGGATTTCCCATTGCTAAACAGAACTGACCTGTTCTGCAACAGGACTTTTAATAACTCTCTATAGGTTAGTTTGAATTTATTACTTCTGTTGCAGTTAAGATAGATAACAAATATTTCAAACTAGGGAAGCAAGTCAAGACTATAAGTAAAATGTAAGTTTTCCCTCTGAACCTGTTAAACTGTTTATTAATATTTAAAATCTTCATCCTCATATATACCTGTATGTGCAGTAAGAATACAGACAAAACATAGCCTCATAACTTTCTGCTTCTGTTCACAAATGTTTTGCTGCCTCAAGAGTGCCAATCAATAAGATTTTGGTTTTCTTCATCTAGCCACTTCAGTTTTGTGATGGTTGTGTTACTTTGCTTTGTCGCAGCCAGCAGAAAGCAGAGGTAGAAATGCTGCTTGGGTCACAGGCTGGGTGGCGTGGGCCAGAACTGATGTAAGAGTTGCTCGAAGGCATACTTTACCTTGTACAAGAGGTGTTGCATAGTTCTGCTGACCTAAGATCGCTTCCCCTGACAGGAAAAGGGAATGTGATGGTGTGAAACACGCAAACTGAAGAAATGTGGTTTCTTGCTGAGCTGGCTTTACCCTGCACTGATCTGAGTGCAGATTGCTCATTCCCAAACAGTCTGCCATACTAACAAGGTGAGGAACTCTGTCAGGCTTGTCCTTTCATGGACAGGCTGTAACCTGTGGGCTCTGCCACGTCCCTTGAAGAAGTGAGCACCCTCAGCTGTCTCCTCTTGCTGGAATTGATGACCAAGGCAGCTGACCCTGTGGCTGGTTTCTTCCAGAAGTGGTTGTTTACAGCCTTTTGTAGACAGCTGTGTAACTATCCACGATTGCACTAGGAGACCAAGTTTTGAATGGTGGGAGCAAAGCGGCTCATGTTTTCTGTTGTATCTATAGCTGCAGCACAATATACACTAAAATGCAGCTAAACCCCTTACGGACAAAGCCCTGTGGTGGCTCCTTTCTGAGGAGTGTTCCTACAGGGACTTGTTCTATCAAAGTATATGTTGGAACACTCTGGAAAGCCTGAAGATGACTGTGAGGCAGTAATAGAAATAGCTGGTGAAACATGTCAGGTGTTTTTATTGCTCTGCTGCTGCCAGTGCCATTTCAGCTGATGTGGTTTGGATGTTGACAGGATCTAATTTTGCAAAAGCAGAGTTTGCTTCAGATACTACCTAGCATGTGTGAGAAGTGTAATGCACCTCACATAACTGGGGTTGTTCAGCCTGGAGAAGACAAGACTCCAGGGAGACCTTACTGCAGTTCTTAAACGGGGCCTATTAGAAATAAGGGGAGATACATTTTAGCAGGGCATGTTGCAACAGGACGAGGGGTGATGGTTTTAATCTAAAAGAGGAGAGATTCAGGCTGGACATGCGGAAAAAGTTCTTTACAATGAGGGTGGTAAAACACTGGCACAGGTTGCCCAGAGAGGTGGTGGATGCACCATCCCTGGAGACATTCAAGGCCAGGCTGGATGTGGTTCTGAGCAACCTGATCTAGTTGAAGATGTCCCTGCTCATTGCAGGGGTGTTGGACTAGATGAGCTTTAAAGGTTCCAACCTCCCAACCCAAACTGTTCTATGATTCTATTCTATGATTCTGATGTCCCATCTGCTCCAGAAGGGCCTGAGATAGTACTCAACTGCTTTACCTTTCAGTAGTGTATTCATGAGGCCTCTGTTTTCATGTCTGGTGATTAATTCAAATAAAATATGTCTGGTTGTAGCACCTTCTTGTTCTGGTTTCTCTTCAACCATGTTCTTCAAGGAAAGAGGTGGATGTAAGTTTTGTCCTTTCTTTTACACAGTGTCAGTTCCCCGATTCGCAGTGCTGGTTGGTGAAATATTTTCCAAGGCATTAAATTTTAAAAATGTATCTTAGCTAATTTTACAACTTCTTACTAAGTGGTGAAGTACTGAAACACATTTAATTAGTTTTGCTATTGAAAGGAATGCATGATTTAGGGCAGTGTATCTTAATTATATTCTAACAAAGCCTTGTGAAGAGGCAGAGCTACTGGCAAAAAGAGTCTGCAATTAAGACAGGGTATGTTGCCTGAAATGCAAGATAATTGTCCAGGCAAGATCATTGGAATAGATTCAGAGACTGCAATTGCAAATACTCTCTCGAGGTGTTTGGCGTGTACAGCAGAGAGGGGAACTTCTCAGGAGTGTATTTATTATATGGTACAGAGCACTGTGCAGTTGGCCTCAGAGTTGAATGTTTTGTTCTGCAGACTTGCATGGCCCCATCTGGTTTGTGGTATATTTATTTTTTTCATCTTCCCTTTCTTCCAGGCTCTTAGTCCAGTGTAAAGCTGATGGGTGGGAGCAAAGGTAAAGAATGATGTAATGCAGCAGCCACCAAAAAGCATCTTTTGTTTGAATTGTGAAATGGCTACTCCATAGTCATCTCCCGATGAATCAGATGTGAGGGGCTGCTTTGTGGAATGAACCCTTTGTAACAGCACATCAACTGGAAGCAGGAGGAGACATTCAGTTGAAGAGCTCTTTCTGAAAATGGGTTTAACTTTTCTTTTGCCAGTCACTACCAGCATGACCTCATACACTTCTAGTACAATGGTGTGGCTAAGCCTTTGAGTACACAGCCATTACATCATCGCAGCAAATTAGAGAGGGAGGTGGTGAAAGAGGCCTTATTGTTGTCATGGCCGATGAGACGATCAGGACCCAACTCATTGTCGCTGAGAAGTTGGTGGCTTTGCTGGAGAGTGGTACAGAAAAATTGCTGCTGATTGATAGCCGCCCCTTTGTGGAATACAATACGTCCCACATCTTGGATGCCATCAACATCAACTGCTCCAAGCTTATGAAGCGGAGGCTGCAGCAGGACAAAGTTTTGATTACAGAGCTCATTCAGCATTCAGCAAAACACAAGGTATGGGTCATTTTCCTCTTATTCCTTGTATTTGTTTAAAGGAGTGCCTGGAAGGCAACTTGTAATAGTTCTTCTTTAGGGATTTCATTTTAAAAAACCAAAACTAAGGGACTGAGTTTTGCTGAGCTCTTACCTGATCTAAGAGGCTATTGGTTACCACTAAGTTTATCTTTGGGATTCTTTGTAGCCCACTTTCCCCTAAGTGACAGAGTAATGGGGAGGGATTTAGAAATTACTCAGAAAGAATGCTCTCAGGGTTCTTGTATGTCTTTCAAAGCCAAGTCCCTAAAATGTATGTAATTAAGGCAGGGAACATTCTCCTTCTAAACTTCGAAGGATTCTTTAGGGTCTGTGGTGGTGGTGATTGCTTAGCAAGTGGTCATACTGTTTTCAAAGAAGCTGTAGCTCTGTCAATCCTGGCTTTTACTTTCTGTTTAAAATGCTTTTCATGTGAGTAGTTTGATGGGTTTTGATTGTTTGTTTGGTTTGGTCAGAGTTTTTAGTTTTGTTTTTGTTTTGTTTCTTTTTTCTTTAAGTAGTGTTATCAGTGAAAAGAAAATAGCTGAGCTGTTTAAACTTAATGTGTATCTATGTGTGGGGTTTGGGTTTCCTTTCTTTTTAATTCACTGGTACTTCTTTCAAATGTTTTGGGTACAAAAAAAAATCTATTACATTCTTGCTTTGACATGTTAAAAACTGACGATGATGATTATTATCTAAAGTATATTTTATATATAAAGTTCTATAGATGGCTAAAATGTGTGTGACTTTAGGCAGTTTAAGGTCTCTTTATACACAAAAACCCCAAAGCAGAAACTGAGGTAGGGCCTTCTTTTAAAAAGCTTAGTTTTGAAACCAACCAACCAACCAACCTAGCTGAAGGTGAAGCATTTTACAAGACATAAAACTATCTAATGGCAGAAGTTTACAGAGTGTGCTTCAGCTTGGAGCAAATAATCAATTTACAAAGTCTCAAAGGGATTAAAACAATCAGATATATTAAGTTTTTATTTTAAACTGGTTTGTATACAGCTGTGTAAGAAATCTGTATCTGAGCTGCTGCATAGCAAATATGTGGGAACCCTGATGTGGGTGATAATGTGGTGCTTTTAATCTTCTTCCCTGACGTCTTATTCTGAACTACTTGTGTTTCAGATTGAAATTGATTGCAAGCAGGAAGTGGTGGTGTATGACCAAAGCTCTAAAGATGTGACCTCTCTCTCATCTGACTGCTTTCTTACTGTGCTCCTGGGCAAACTGGAGAAGAATTTCAGCTCTGTGTATCTGCTTTCAGGTATGATGTACCAAGAAAAAAACCTGAAACACTTGAATAAGTGAAGAAAGAAAATGCTACCATTAAGTAGACATGTACACAGTTCTGCAACAGTGCTGATACAAATTTCAGTTGCAGCATAGCTTTTCCTGTAGTTCTTTATGCATATAGTAGCACTCATAATACATATAAACGCTTAGAAATTACATCTTACAGGGGATGTATTACACCATTAGTACTGTGTAAGTGGAAACCGATCAATGCAGGGTTTTTTAGATGCATTTGTCTGCTATTTTAGGGGCAACAATAGCAAAAGAAATGTGTTTCCCTGGTCTTATAAGTAATATATGTGCTAGGAGGAAAATCTCATCCTTACTGAATTGGTAATACCACAGTAAGAACAAGAGAAATGTTCTCCCTGAGTTAGGGAGATTATTTTGTGTGACTTCTTAAACTTCAGCTCCTTAAGTGATAGCAGTCTATTTAGTTAGGTCTTCTTCCTCCCCACCGATTTATTTATTTACATTCCAGGTCAAAGCATTCATAGCCATTAAAGTCCTTATAATACAGGATTTGGTGGCGTTAAAGTGTGCTTGTGGTCTTATTTCTGTCATGGAAGAGTAAACCCACTGTTCATAAGAAGGAATAAGGAGGGACATGAAGTAGATCCAGGGCTGAAAGAAGAAGGAATGGCAGATACATGAAGGAAATCCATTGCAGTGAGTTGATCAGTGATCTCATGAAGTGTATACATAGTTTCTGAGAAATAGTAAAACTGCAGTCAGAGACGGACTAATGATGAGGGAAAAGGAAAGAACTCCAGAGAGATACTTCCTCTTAGCAAGAAGGTTTTACCGAGGTTTGTATTGACTTCAGATGAAAGTGATAGGGAGGTGGTTGTCTTACTGAAAGAACCTTTCCCAAACTATTTTGAAAACGAGTACAGAGAAAATGAGTAATTTTTGCACTTGGGCAGCTGCGTTTGGTGCTCATGTGAACTGTACTTACAGTAAACTAAGAGGGTTTTGCTTTGGCTATGTTTGGTGCTTCTGTCTTCTTTGCTGTCTTGGTAAGGATTTTACCTGTGGATTTAGGACTACAGTATTAGATTAAGTAACTATTCTTCCATACAAGCTACCAAGTAAATGGGTGGTGTCTAGGCACAGTAAATGCTTAATATAAGAGCAATGAAATAGGTAGTTAATACTCCCATAAGTTTAAAACTTATTTAAAAAACAGGCTAATCTAGAAGCAGTTAATTTCTCTTAATAAATCCTTTTATTGTTCATATACCCAACTCTGCTCATCTGTCCTGAGGTTTCTTTAATAACTAGAAGTATATTAGAACTCCATGCAGCAATAAAGACTATTCATAACTTCATTTCTATGATAGAACAAGATACAGCTCTCTAACAACTGAGAATTAGGTTAATTCTTGTGGCAGGGAGGAGGTGGGGGAATCCTTAATAAGGGCAAGCAGAGGAGAGTATCACAAAACTTCCCTTCCTTCCACTGTCTCGCTATACATAAGTTGTTTGAGACATGGTTTTGATCATCTTTTTCCTCTGCTGGACCCCAGGAAGGAGGTGGTCAGAGTGTCTTCATCTTCAGCCTTGCCTGTGGCTCCTGTAGGAACGGACAGTGCCAGGAAGGGGAGTGTTCCCCAGCTTCCGACTGCATAGTCTGGACAAACACCAGTTGCGTGTTTCGTTAATGATGCTATGAAAAACAGTTTTGTTTTTATTTCTAGCACATAGTAGTTGTCAATTCAAGCTAAAAATGTAACTTAAACCACATGTAAAGATACTAGTGCACGTTAGCTAGCTGAGGTGAACTTAGCCACGTGTAGCTGGTAAAGATTAGTTTGGGTGTTGGAGGGAAAGGGGATCTAATGTGTTAGAACACTCTTTATAGAAAGGAGGATTTTTATTTTATCATATCAAATGCATTTCTCTTAGAAAATATTACATTTTACAACTTAATCTTATTTTTGGTTAAATAGTGATGAGGATATTTATGAATGCAGAAACAACTGATGGCTTTAAAACCAGTGGTTAGAGGAGTATAGGAACAAAAGGGGAATATAGGGAAAGGGTTTACTCCTGATCTATGACAGGTAAGTGCTTATTTCAGGAAATACACCCGACTGAGATGAATTGGCAGTAATGAATGTCAATTCTATTACTTCAGCTCTCTACCATTGCCTTCTCTTGTAATAAGTTTGCTCTGATTTTAATCCTTAAATAAGAAAATACATTTCACAGTCTTGTTTTCTTACATCTATTAAAAACCTAGATACTTAACAAGCACACACATGCAAGAAACCTTTTGGGATGTGGGGTGAAAGAGAAGATGCTAGATTCAGTGTTATGGAAAGCTTATTGGTGATTATTGGTATGTGGCTCTAGAAAACTAGATAAAATGTGTTGTCTCAGCAAGCTGATGACGAACTCTCATAAATGTTTATAGCTGATAATGAGAGTAGGGGTCAGTGCACCATGTAGAAAGAACAACCTTTGGACTTCAGTTTTTTCTATGCCACTCAATCAGGTTTATTTAAAATAGTGACCTTAAGTAAACATTTGCAATAGGAAAATATTTTTTTGTTGGGATAGAATAAGGAGCAGTTAACAAATATCTGAAATTCCTGCATCTGTTCTTTCTGCCTCCCACCATTATAGAGCACTCAGTGAGGTGGGGTTTTATGTAGGTTGTACATAAAGGTACGCTTTACCCTGGAGGTTGTTTTTCAGTAACTGATGTAAAGACCTCAAAGGAACCCTTACCAATTAGTTTAAGCTCTTGATCTAAACTCATAAAGATATTTATAATATGGTGGGGAGTGTTTTCAGGAATTTGGTTTAGTTCCTAAATTTTAACAGTGCACAAAATCCTGAAATGCGGGTGCCGAAGGCTTGACCCCACTCCCATCACTGCATTTAGTCTGGTTAGTAAGATTTAAACACAGGGATGTGTCTTGATTCCTTCTCTTCTCATATTTTGAGAAGTGGATTTACTTTCATGGAGTCTTTTTCCTAGTTATAGTGTTTTTATGATGTTCCTGCTTGCTGAGTAGAAACAATTAAGAAAGAATACTGATTCTTTCTTGAATTACCATTAAAGCTGTAAATATCAAGAGTCTTGCTTTAGTTCTGTTCCATTCCTTTACACCAATGAAAATCATTCATGTCCTACTTTACACTTGCTCTTCCCTACTTCTCTTAATCTGCTTTACTCCTACTTGTGCAAGCACAGATGTCTTTGTGATGGTTACCTCTCAAATTTTGCCTGTGCAGAAAATGAAGCCCGGCTTTTATTTTGTGTTGGGTTTTTTTTGTTAGTAGAAGACTCGGCAGTCTTGTTGAGGAAGGACTTCTGAAGGAACAGAAGGATTTCTGAAAGAAAAAACCTAACCAACCAAACAAAACCCCCCAAACCAGAGAAGCGCCTACCTTTCTCTGTTTCCAACCTGATGGTAAAAACTGCAGTAGCCTGTAATGGTTCTGAACTGAAGCCAAAAGCAAGAATTCTTCTAGATGGGTGGTGGATGCGGAGCAATAGTGAATGTCCACGAAGGACTAGCTAGATTTCAGAGTACTGTAATGCAGGGTCATAGAAACGGTTTCACTGAACTCTAAGAGTTTTTTAGTGCTGCAAAGATGACAGCGTATTTTGCGAGCAAACAGCAAAGGACATATTTTTCTGTCAGTGGCAAACAGAAGAGTTCAGTGAGATTTGGCAAAGGTCCTGGAAACAAAATAGTGAGTGATTAGCCAGGGACTGTTGCAAAAGGTATGTTTTTGCTGAAACTTCCCAAATCATTGTTTTCCCTCTGACCTGTCCCTCACCTAACAAAGTGTGCGTACAGAATGGAAGGCTTGCATGGAGGATGCAAGAAGGAAGCAAGTCAGGAACTATTCTATAGTCTTGCTTATGCTGGCTTTTTTCTTAAAAATATTTGAAATTGGAAGCCCATTTAAAGGAATCCTAGTATAAAAATGCCAGTATCTCTAGGGTACATTTATCATTGTGTTTTCTCTACTTGCCTAAAGCAGAGCAGGACAGAAAAAAAGCCCAGTGCTCTCTCCCTGCTTTGTCACTAGAAAAAACATGCTTTGTGGCAGAGGAGCAGGAAATCTTAAGAATGTTCCCTTATAGGTAGAGCTGGTCATTTCTATCTCCTGAAGAGACCAGGGCTGAAAGACTTGAGCTTTCTTCCCCTATTCTGCAGCCCTATATGCCAAGTAGGCGGGTACCCAGCGTGGACTGAAAGATGGCATGATGTAGCTGTGGTTCGTGCCATCTGATAAGCTCCTGTCTGACATCCTGACACCTTTTAACACTTAAATTTGGACCTTAGTAATTTCTAGTTGTGGCTGACTTATGTTCTGAGTGTTCCCAATATGTAAGTCTTTGCAGAGGCCCTCAAGGAGAAGAGCATGCCTTCAAATTATTACTAAAATAGTGAAGTTATCTGCAAGCTGAAATAATTAGAGCGAGAATGAGCTCTTTAAATACCCTGCCAGTGTTCAGAGAAGGAAGGATAGTAGCACAATGATGCCAGCTTTCCTGATACTCTGGCTGATGCTATTAGAAGCAAATCTGTATTGAAAGAGGTAAAAACCTTGCCAAGGGAGTGCAGTATTCCCCAAGTGGTCCCATAACCCATGGAGTTCAGCCCGTGTCGGTGGGGAGGAGATAAGAGTGAGAGAGGAGCTTAGCTCTGAATAACCCTCTTCAGGAGTCTCCCTCTCCATCAATTTTTAATGAGAGTGAGGAGAAACTAGTACCTTTGGCTACAGCTAGTCCTCTGTGAATATCCTCCCACCCTTTGTACTTAAAATGCAGTTTTGAGTGTTCGTTCAGTGCCATGATTGTTTTAAGCACTTAAAGAATGGGAGTAGGGTTTATTACTTTCATATGTGTATCCACTTGCTGTCTTTTAAGAAAGAGCAAAGTTTGACTAGTGTGGAGCTCTCATAACATTTCTCAAACCCAAGAATAACTTTTTAAGTTTGCCTTTGTTTTGGATACCTCTGGATGCTTGTGAAACTTAATTGACTGAAATTACAATGAAGGGTTTGTTGTTTTTTTTTTACTTTAAAGGCAGAAAGGGCAAGTGTGAGTGTCCAGTATGCTCTCTTTATTTGACATTAGTCTGACTTCTCTATATTCCACTTGGGTGGGAGGGGGGGGGCATGACCCCATTCTTGTCTCCCCCCCAGCCTTGTTTGCTTAACCTGCCTATTAACCTTCTCTTACCAAAGGCAGAAACCCTCCAGGGCAAAGAACTTCCCTTGCTACTGTGCTTGTAAAACACCTGGCATAACGGGGCCACTTTCTGAATGGGGCCGTAATAAAAACAGCCCTCGCTTTACCAAACCCTGAAACCTGGAATCCTGTGGAAAGACTCCCTGTGGCTGATGAGAGGGGACGAGAAGGGGAGGGCAGGCACAGGGATGGCAGTACTCCGAACGGGGCTCTCCAGCCTGAGCTTATGTAATGGAAAATGGCAAGCATCCCTGCGGAGCTGAGCTGGAATGCGTGAATTGTAATGGCCTGTGGAGGTCTGCAGCTCGTTTAAACAGAGTGGAAACATTGTAGATTCATAAAACTTGTGAGTCAGAAAGTTTACAACTTTCCTTCCTTACAGCAAGGGAAAAATCTATACTGCAGCTTTTAGATAAACAGTTTAACGTTCGACGGGAATGTGACTGTGAAAGTGCTGCTAAGTCACAGCAGTAAGAGCCGCTGATCTGATTTGAGGCAAAGTAATTGTTAAAGTTAGGGGGTTGTGTATTTTGTCTTCACTATAGTGCTGTTTGATTTATTTTTCTTTAGCATAGCTTTCAGCAGTGTTACACTGTGTGCCTGGCACTAATCAGTATTTACAGTAACAAATTCTGAACTGCTATTAGGAGAAGAGTTAAAAAATAAGCACTAAACATGAATGTAGTCCACTGCATACATTTGATGAATACAGAAGGTTGGCAAGGCTTACTTAAAGGGTCTAAATACTGTGTTGTAAAGGTAGTTGCAAATTTTTCCTGCTTTTTTATTCTTCTTTTCCTTTAAAAAGGGATACCAATATAATATTTATTAGTATATGGTTAAGTAAGATTATGAATAATTAGTGCCTTTAGTAAAGAAGCAGATTCTGGATTTAATAAAGGTGCTGAAATAGCCTGTCAAATCCACAAGCTTCAAACTCTCCTTCTTGCAATGGCTTTCCTAGTACATGCATGCAGTCTTTTTTGACTCATCACTTGGGTCTTAGATCTTTTCCACTCCCTGCTTTAAAATAATTGTGTTTGATGCTGAATTAACAGTGATGAACTGGCAGACAATTAGGTCTTGTGGGAAAAGGAAGGAAGTTGCTTAAAGTCTGTTTTCAAGAACTCATTGAAGAAAACCAATTTCTCCCTTTGCCTTTTTTGAACAGTCAGAATCCAAAGCAGGGAGGAAAAGGAGCAGTATCTGCTTGAATGGCACTTAAGAGAAATGCCAGAGTTTGCTCTGTTACCAGTGTGCATTGTACTTGGGCTTCTCCAGCAGGCTTCATGACCTGTGAAAAACAGGCACGTTCACTGTCTTCCATCAGGGGCACAAGACAGGATCTTTCTGTGCATCACTGTGAGGCACACGGGAGCTGCACAGCCAGCTGGATCTGCAGAGATGGGGTATAAAACACTTCACAGGCTTTTCTTAGACTGAAGTTTGAGAGAAGCCATGCTCATAGGAGTTGTCGTGTTGTCTGTCTCGCTGCTGTCACCGACAAAAGATGTTTAAGCTTGTTGGCCAACTTCAATAATTACTATTAAATGAAAAAAATAATGGCAGTTCTTGTAAGCCATACGGAAAAGAGCACTGGTACAGTGCAGAGCTTCAAATTAGTGTTTCTTCCTGAAAAGCAGTTTTGGGTTGAGCTGAGCTTGTTGTGGATTTCGTGGTGGGGCCAAGCAGCAATGCTGTGTGCCCCCAGCAATGCAGAAAGGGTCATTGGGAGCTCAGGTTGCAATAACTCCCAAGGTGTGAGGTGACAAGTGGAAATCTATGGTTCTGCAGCCCCTCAAATTACTTGGTTGAAAACCATGTTTGCTTAGTGCCAAAGTGGAAAGCTGCTCTTCTGGTCCTTAGAATCAGTCTCTGTTAGTTGGAGAAGGTGGCAAAGACCTTCATCTCAGTTGCTAACCTCTTCTCTAGCTGAATCTTTTGTCCATCTGCCTCAGCTTTGCTGACAGGATCTGATGGTGGAAAGGAATTGCTGGGGTTCTCCTTCAAGCTTTTGCTGACAGGCTCATAGGAAGCACATGAAATGATGTGAACACCTATTTGTTTTTTCCTCCCATGTCGTGTTCTGTGACTGCCTTTACAAAGAAGTTGTAAGAAATCCTCCCAGAACAAAAACAGTGTAAGCTTGTTGGCTGTTTTTTACTGTTTTTTACTGTTGGCTGCTTTTTACTGTTAGAATATGTATATGCATGGAGCTCTCGTGTTTGCAGGAGTTGTCTCCATACTTGGACAGTTACATAGAAAAAGGAAGTTAACCTAATGGGAAGATCTCCTATTTTCATGTTTCCCTTTCACTGCAGAATTGTGGGCACGTCAGCACTTCAGTTCCTTATTCCACCTTATTCCATTCCTTATTCCACCTTCCAAAACCTTATTCCACCTTATCTCTGAAGTATAGTCAGGTCTCTGCTCTTTTCTGTGCTTTGTCAGTACGCACTTGCCTGATTAGCAGGAGCAGCTATCTCTAGATTATTAAGGATGAAAATTCTGGTGCAGATCTCTTCAAACACTAGAGAATGGATGGAAAGGAATTACAGAATTGTCCATTTCAATTATCATTTTGACAGCAACATTAAAGAGAGATTAAGGATTGCCTCATGACTGATTTTTCTGTATGTTAGAAATACGTGCAAGTTGAGGCATAGGGTGAATGGATGAGGGAACATGTCTGCTGAGTTCAGGATGCATGCAAAGGGAAGACTTATGTGTGCATGTTGCTGAAGCAGGCCTGTTTGGCTAATGTAACCATTGGTAATTGCAACCAGCCAACAGCCTGGTTACAGCACTAGGGCATGTAAGCATCGGTGAGCTGGTGGTCAAGGTGAACTTTAAAAGCTGGTAGAAGGAGAAAAGGGAATCTTCCTCTCTTTCCAGCACCCTGCAGAAAAGAAACATGCTTGGGGGAGGTGGAGGGCAGCAGAGCAAAAGGGGTACTGGGCTCGTGGATGGGGAAGTGTGCAGAGTAGATGCAGGTATCCATCTGCTCAGTAACAGATGAAGTTTCACCGGACCAGCCATGATATCTTAAAGCCAAAGCTGAGTGTCGTGGTTTAAGCCCAGCCGGCAA